>NC_141539.1:134537500-134757500 GCF_021556685.1 Rattus norvegicus | reverse complement strand
AAAATAACATGGGCAACTTCTTTTCAGGTACCACGGGTGAGCTCTTGCTTGTTCCAGCAGTGTGTCTGAGTGTTAAGGGATGCTGAAGGGCAGGCAGGAGGGGTGGTGGGTGAGGGAGATACTGTCTTGGCCTGGGAGAGGTCAGGCGTAGGGTAGGGGCGTCCCAGAGCAGAGAGGAATGGCTCAGTACTTATCATCGCCATAGCAATCCAGCCCCAACCCCCTCTACCTCAGGATCCCAGGAAGTCCTGGTGCGTAGAACTTGGTCATCAAGGTTGATGATTCTAAGATGTTGGCTACCATCCTTGCCACTGTTCCTGGAGTGAACTCAGGAGAAATCAGATGGTGATGGACTCCAAGACAGAATCTCCTTCCTCAGATCCAGGGTCCTCTTCTGCAGCTGAAAAGAAGAAGAAGGAGGAGGAGAAAGAGGAGGGAGGAGGAGGGAGGAGGAGGAAGGAGGGGGGAGGAGGGGGAGGAGGGGGAGGAGGAGGAGGAGGAGGAAGAAGAGGAGGAAGGAGAAGAAGAAGAAGAAGAAGAAGAAGAAGAAGAAGAAGAAGAAGAAGAAGAAGAAGAAGAAGAAGAAGAAGAAGAAAAATAAATAAAAGGACAAAGGACTAAGTGGCAAAATACAGGTGACCCCCTCCCTGGATGCCCTGTAGGTAAGCTCCTCCCACCCAGAAGTGACTTGCAACTTGGACAAACACAACAAACAGCTCACAGAGCACTGGGAAGCACCAGCACGAGAGGAAAGAGCAGATTCCAGGACAGCGCCCATCCATCATCCTGAAGCTGTCTTGAACGGGACATATGAGCCTTCCCTGAAAACAAAACACATTGATTAGCGTGTGCTGCCATCATTGGGAGGTTCAAACACTACGGCAATGGATCTGGACCACAGCCAGTAATTCCACAAAAGAAAGTGATCTGGTATCAACAGCCTACCTTAGACAGGACAGTGGGAATAGTCAGCAAGAGAACATACCATCCAAAGAATGCCAGTTACACTCACTGGCAACTCGATGAGGAGCCAGCCGTTCCTCTCACAGTAAGGAAAGGCTCAACTCAAGCTGACTTACACAGAAAAGAGGCTCCGGGCTAACATAACTCAAAGGTATAGAGACGTGTTGAGCTTCAAGGAGTGTCAGATGCAGGTCCCAGGTTGCACTCTTACCCAAATGTCCCTTGGTTCCTTGCTGCCTCTTCAATCTGTTCCCCCATGACAGGTGCCTCCCCCTCTGTGTCTACACAGCTCTGGGTACTATCTTCTTGAATTCTAGCTGGCCTTCAAACTCACATCCATTACCACATCAAGTGGCTGAAGGTAACAGTGGGATCTACTCAGGCATCTCTCACAGAAATGAAGACCCACTCCCTCTCCCGGAAGCCTCGGCGAACATCGCCCTGCTCCTTTGAAGTTGTGTTGTGGGGGAAGGGCCAACCAACCCAAACCCATTCTGGATAAGAAAGGTCAGAGGACCATTCAAGAAGGGAGATAAAGTCTCAACCCAGGCTCACTACATAGACTACCTTCCTAGACTAACACATTTTCCCTGAAGTCAGTAGTTGAACCCCCGAAGTCTTCAACGTAGAATAGGATGCTGAAAAAGAAGTGCACCGCGAATGTTTCGTCACATATAAAGCGAAAAACACGCGGGCAACTTCTCATTAAGCACCGTACGTCAGCAGCATAGAACCCTGTGGCTTGTGTACCGCTGTCGTCACTTCCTGTGCGTGAGCAGGCGATCACGCTGCAGCCCCGCTGTACCTAGGGGGCTCTCACAGCCGTGCCCGCTCCACGCAGGCAGAATCAGGATCTTGTAGACAGGCTTTGGAGTGGCCATCCTTTGCAGGGGTCTTTGGAGTCTTCTCAGACATCAGAGAACGATAATACAACAATACTGACTTTGCTTCCCAACATCCAGCTCCAGATCCAGGAGGTGTGACCCGTGACCTCTCAGTTGAGGTCACCACCCATCTGCTAAAGGGGAGGACCCCAACCTGTGTACCATGGTGGGGCCCCTGAGCCAAAGAGGTCTTCATGAAATGGGAAACAAAAAGATCTGAGTTTTTGCCAGAACCAAGTGATGTCTCCTAGTGTTCTGAGAACAGATTCTGTTGAGCCTCAGCTTACCAGAGAGGAACAGGAATGGCATATTGAGCTATAAAAGGACATGAATAAAGCTAGACTTCTTAGGTGTTCCAGGAAGATGGTGCTCCCTCTTGACATCATGGGTATAAGCTGCCTCCCCACCCTTCATTGGCTTGACCAATGAAACACGAGCAGAAGCACAATAGTCCCCTATCACAGTCTAAGAGTTCCTACTTACTTTCTGTGTCTCTGCCAGGCCTGTAAGAACCACTTGCCAGGAGCCTGGGGGGAGGTGCCACCTTCACCCCCAGGGTAGGTATTCATCCATCAGGAGGTCCTCCTAGGTATGGAAGGCATACTTAGCATTAGCAGAGCAGGACACACATGAAAATGCAATATATTCTTTCAGACAAAACACCCTGACATACCTTTTCCATCGATGGGGACTGTGGTGTCCTTCCCTAAGGAAAATGCCACATCTGGAATACATCTCCTAGGCAGGAACTTGTGCTGGGAAGCAGCCAATTGGTTTAATCCTCAGAAGAAAAGCAAAATTGAGCAGACATGGAGATGAGCAAGAACAAGGAAGCCTCTTCCATAAGTGGCAGATGTAGGCTTGATGCTGGGCTAGAGAGAGCACTCACTCACCCCGGGGGGTAATGAGCCCTGCTTGGGTTAGAGCTTCACATTCAGGAGATCCTCCAGATGGTGTTCTTCGCTGTAAAGATATGGATCATAAAATGCTCGCCACGACCATGGGAAGCTCACCACATAGCTTTCTTTAAGTACTACAGAGCCATGTTGGCATCAGGTTCACAGGTGCTGGCTTATACACAACACCCCGGGCCCAACCAAGGATTTAGTGGACCACAGCAGGTGCCTCACACACCCTATATTAGCATAGACGAGGACAGACTCTCCCGATGGATCCTGATAGGAGCAACCCTTCTCAAATCCATCTGTGGTCAGCCTGACACCCACCTACGGCAGAATGTGACATTATGGATTGAAAGGTAGGAGGAAGAGGAGTTGGCGTGAAGAGATGGCTCTGGCCACACAAGCATGAGGATCCGGGTTCAATGTCGAAAGGGCAAGCACTGTGTATGTATATACCTGTAATCTGTGAGCCTGAGAGGCAGAAACAAGCAGATCCCTGGGGTTTGCTGGCCAGCCAAAAATCAGTGCACTCCAAGTTCAACAAGAGACCATCTCAAAAAAAAAAAAAAAAAAAAAAACAGAAAGTAGTTATGGAAGACACATGACACACCTGGCCTGCACGTGCGCGCGCGCACACACACAAACACACACACACACACACACAAAAGCAGAAGAAGATCCCCTTAAAAGCTAACTCCACTTGAAGTATTTCAGATTCACAATGGCCTCAACCCTACCCATATCTTCTTCATAGCTGCCGTGTGCACCAAGGTATCATCCCACAGACGGTCTGGGTGCTGGCGGATAGTAAAACGGGTGACCTACAGCATAAATGAAGTGCACGTCACCGGTTTACCATCCTCACAGCTACCCTGAGAGCAGTAAGCACCACTGTCCCTTCAGTCACGTTGCTGGCGTGTCCTTATGGCTACTGTGAGGAAGACCTTGCTGAAAAGCCATCACACACCAAGAGTCACCTCACAGTTCAAAGCCACAGGGAGCAGCCTCAAGTCACCACAGGGACCCTGGCCCTTCTTCAAATGACTTTTCTTGTCACACAGTCCAGGGAATAGCAGTCCAGGTCCCCTTCCCTGAAGGCTTCATCAGGGACAGGGAGTGCCTACCAGGTGGGATTTGATACTAAAAAAGAGGTTTCCCGTGTATGTTTCATCATAAATAAAGAGAAGACAACACGGACAACCTCTCCTTCAAGTATCAATTAGCACTGGTCAGAAAGCAAACAAAGGCAGCTGCAAAGTGCCAGATGGCTGGTCAGGAGGATCGGCCTTAACTGTCTGGTTCAGTGGGCCCTGGAGATCAACCAAAACCCCGTTACAATTCGACAGTGAACAGAATTGCCTGAGAATATTTCCCACCAGCACAGAAGGTTTGCATTCCCATATCTCTCCAGGTTTTGGGGGGTTCACTGAAAGGGAACCAGGGCCCCCAGAAATTGTGCCTCAGGAGATGCCCCGGGAATAGCAGCTCTTAACTCAAACAAGAGCAGTACATTGTGGGTGTTCAGGAATGATCCTCAGATTCTGGGTCCAAGAGGTAGGTAGGTGGTCAGGAGTGAGCCAGCCCCTCTGGCTGCTGAGTCTGGGGGCAGTTTCCAGGGAAGTTAAGATTCTAAAAGCAGACACATTATAGAGTTAGTGGGAAGGGAAGTGAGTAAAGCAGAAAAAGCAGGCAGGAAGTGTCAGGACCCACCCTCTAGTCTAGTGGTTCTCAACCTTCCTAGTGCTGTGACCCTCTAATACAGTTACTTATGTTGGGTGACCCCTCCAACTATAAAATTATTTTTGATGCTACTTCATAGCTGTAATATTGCTACTGTTATAAGTTGTAAAGTAAATACCTCACATGCAAACTCTGTGAAAGGGTTGTTTGACTCCCCAGAGGGCTCATGATCTACAGGTTGAGAATTACTGTCCTAGCTGGAGCCCCACAGAAAGCTTTACTGCCGTCCACAGAATTGAGTGGAATTAAGGGATAAGAACAAATTTCATGTGCTAAAACCCATTGGCCAAATGTGTGTGCCAATCTCAGGTTGACTTTTCTGTTGCTAGAAAGCAGGTGCCCCCAAGTCTCTCATTACAAGGCAGTAGGGTGTGTGATATGGAGTCCCTAAAGTCATTGCCACTCCAACAGCCTGGACAACCAAGTAAGAACTGAGGAGAGAAGAATCAAAAATGAAGGGACAGAAAGTTCCAGATTTCTTCTTACCCACAGGTGCCATTATGCCCTCCCTCCTGTCCTAAAGGAACACAGAATGACGTAGTCACCAGTTGTCCAATTTGTATGAGCCCAGCAGCATGAATAGACCTGGTAACACTGGACACAAGGCACCCTCTCCAGTCTTATGCTTCCTGGGTATTCACCAGATAGAACCAACAGAGTTGAGCATCTGCTAATTAGATGATTAGATCACCGCCCATCATACTGCCATCCTATTGCTTCTGACCAAGAAAACTAGTTAGAAGTGGCAAGATCTCAGTCTTCCTCGGAACTCAGTGTCTCTACCTATTAGCATCCTTTCCTCAAAGGCCAGGGATGCATCAAGAACCGGGACCATCGCCTGGAAACAAGAAACCAGACCCAGCAACTTCAAAGTCTCTCTCAGGTGATGTCAGAACCAGCCTTCATGACCAAAGGTGTACGAAAGGCACAGATCTTGGCACCATCTGACACAGTGGGTGTCCTGTACAATAGACAGTCCTGTGCTAGGGGTTGGCTGACTGAAAACCCATCACTGTGCCTCCAAAGCACGCTGGATATGTGTAGGGATGGCTGTGTCTAACCTGTTAGAACAAAGGCAGATGCAACCTACCTGGGTGATCTGGGGTAGAGTTTTCTCAGTGGCATCCATCCTCCCCAACTTTGGAACACACATTGGTTGAGAAGTCCTCCTGAGAATGGACAAGATATTAAAGGTTAGTGGGAGAGGCAACCAGAATCTGATATATGGAATGTTTTGTCCATCACTCACTTGTTCATGTCTATTAGACTGTCCTCAGCTGAGGCTGAGGTAGGGACCAGAAGGCCTCCATAGTGTGTTCTGCTGGGAAGAGAGGTTGACCAGGTGTGTCTCAAACACAGAAAACCCTCTTCCACTTTCTCAGTCAACAATAACGACACCTTTCCCAACACGACCTTCAGACCTGGCAGGCCTGGGAGGCTTAGGAGAACAAAGGACACCATTCAAAAACGATAATCCACTCGATGGCTTTGTGGGCGAACCAGTTATTCCTGTCCCCTGGCTGGATGCTGACAGGACCATCCTTCCCTGAGACTGGGGTCTGGACCATGAAGCCTCCAAGATGGGATTTGATACTGAAAAAAAGGTTAGCTGGGTGTGTTTCATTCTCATCAAAGAAACAGAGACCCAGAAAACCTCTCTTCCGGTACCAGAAGCGAACACTGACAAGACTACCTCGGAACTTCCCCAACGTGACCTTCAGACCTGGAAGGCCTGTTGAATGCAGGGTCGCACACAGGATGTTAGTCAAAGAGCTCAAGCAAGCCATTAGTCGATATATAACTGACAGTTGTCCCTTCACACGCCCCGGTACAACAGAGTGTCCCATGGCATAATCCTGAAGTTATCTCACAACCAGAGAGCAGTGGCGCCATAGAGACTGGCCGTGGGACGTGCCACCATTTTGGGTAACCACAGAAAGGCACAGGTGCCCCCAAACCAAAGCTGACACCTCCCACAGATTTAGCATGCAAGTGTGCTAGGTGACCTGCGACCTGTGCCATATATAAATGGCACACATACACTCTGGTCAGCTGACAACATGGTACTTTTCTTGAACTTGGATGGCCCCAAATCAAGGAAGGCATCCAAGTGAAGAGACAGCATTGGAAGCTCATCTAATACCACCATATCAGGCACAGGTGTCGGCAAACACTGAGGATGCTGTCTCCGAGTCTAGCAGAGTGCAGCTGGCTTATGGTCTCTGTCCCCAAAAGTTGAGATCTCTTCCAGGAAGTTCTCCAAGGGAAGGCTAGATACTGAGGGTTAGTGGACCAGGTCACAAACGGCACAAATATAGCGTGTGCTCTCTGGTCAACCACCTCACGCACCCACACGTGTGTCACATGTTGATGCTACTTTCCTGGTCTGCAAGTCACCCCTGCCCACGAAGCTGCCAAGCCAGAGAAGTTTGCTGAGAAGAAGGTTGCCACACAAGAGTTATTGTCAGACACAAGAAAAGACAAACCCACTGGGTTGTGCTAGCACAGACTTAGTGTCCCCACCCCATAGCTGGTGTTAGCTCCAGGAAAGCTCGCAAGGCGGGATTAGATACCGCAAAGAGGTCGACCGTGTAATGTGCGCCATAAATGAAGCGAACGCGCCACGGACCACCTCTCTCCAAGTACCAAGCAGCAGCAGTAGGGAGACCGGGACACTGGCTCTTCCTCAAAGCAGATGTCACCTCCTGGAAGTCTTCCAAGGCGAGATGTGATATTGAGAAGAAGTAGACCATGTGTCCTATGTCATAAATAAAGCGTACACACCATGGTCAACCGCACCTTCAAATACCATGAGGTAATGCTGGCTGATTCCAGCTCTCTTTCGTTAATTTGGTGTTACCTCCAAGAAGCTCTCACAATGTGTGTCATAAACCACCAGCAACTGGCATGTGTGGCAACGGCCACAAACTCATGTTTAATGCCGCTATGACTTCCAGGATGCCCTGTAAGGCTGGGCTGGGTGCCAAGTGTTGGCTTTGGATCAAATGGCCAGGGTCATAGATGATGAAAATGGCTTATAGCCAAGCACTGAGTAATCTGGATAAATTCTGCTGCTTGAGCTCAGATCTCAAGTTAGTACGGCTACCAGAAAGCCCCTGGTGACAGGCTGATACTGACATGTGGTGGACCATGGTGTACATGCTGAAAGGAACGCACACACTCAACACTCTACCATCTCCCCAAGTACTGTGCTGAAGCCAGGACAGGATATCTCCCATGAAGTTGGCTCGGCCTCTGGAAAACCCTCCACGAATGACTTTGATAATGAGAAGATGTGGACCATACTACATACGACACAGAAGTAGCGCATGTTCTATGGTCAACCATCTTTTCAGGTACCATGGAGAGAGGGTGGCGTAGGAGCTGGCTTCTTTCCTCATGATTATCACTTCCAGGAACCCCTAGATGCAATGTTGAAAAGAGATCACCATGCATTGTCTGCTGCAGATGTAGAGACTATAGTAGAGAAAAGGTTTGCAAGGACACAAAGAGAAGACCCCCATAACTAGTGCTGTGCTTTAAAGACATACTGCCCACAGAAAGCCCCCAAGGCGCATTCGCTGTTATGGGAAGGTAGACCAAATATCATGCGCTGTAAGTAAAGCAAGAAGCATGGTCAACTTCTACCCCAAGGCATTTG
Organism: Rattus norvegicus; assembly: GCF_021556685.1. Taxonomy (NCBI): domain Eukaryota; kingdom Metazoa; phylum Chordata; class Mammalia; order Rodentia; family Muridae; genus Rattus; species Rattus norvegicus. The sequence goes on along the minus strand of NC_141539.1, from coordinate 134,749,350 downwards.
TCCTGCTGCCTTGTCCCCCAAGGTTAATGTGACCTCTTTGGAAACCTTCAAGGCTGAAGTTAATATCGAAAAAAGTAGGCCATGTTACACACGCCGTTAATAACACACATGCAGTTTAGCTGATCCCTCTTCAGGTACCGTGAGGTCATTGCTGATGCAAAAACCAGAGCTCTGCCTCTGTGGTGGGCAGCCTCTTCAGCAAGTTCTCCAAGGCTGAGCTGGAGGTAAGGAGAAGTAAGCCAAGGAACAACTTTGATCTGTAAGTCCACATGCTGGGCTCAGTAGGTTATTCATGGAGGAGTCAGGCTGGGTCATCTTCCTCTAGAAGGCTAGACTTGAGATGGAAAAAAGATACTGTACGTGAAGCATCAGTGGAAACAGCGAACGTGTCTTCATGCATCTGGCTTGGCACTGCGTCATGCAGCCCTATCTGCGCTTCCGTGGGCATAATGTCTTGAAGGTGTCTGAAGGTAGCTTTGCCGATGATGAAAACGTGCAGCATCCTTTGATCATGAGCATTTGTGGAGCTAACTGCCACTTCTTCAAGTCCTGTGGAGGGAGCGGGCATGCCCAGGTGGGATGTAAGATACCTTCTTGGAGGTTGTCATCATCCTGAAGAAGCCTTAGAGGCTGCATTGAAGCTGAGAGGAACGCCGTGCCACATGGATTAAGAGAAAGCACACAAAAAGCAGGGATGTTTGGCCAAGCAGCCCGAAGTAGGGAGCAAGCCACAAGAGCATCTCTTCTCTCACTTCAGGCTTGTCCAGGATGGTACGGACTGGATGGCTGGGCTGGATACCAAGAAGCGGTTTACCGTCCCACATACATACTCAAAATGTATGTGGGACGGTAAACCATTTCTTCAAGTACCGCGTGACAGCAGGGACAGCTGTAAGAAGGCTCATGTCTGCCAGGTGGCCTCAGGACACCTCTTCAGGGACAGTGTTGAGAAGAAGCAGCTCATGGAGTCTACTAACCAAGAGTTGCCTAGACACCCATGGCACTGAGGTCATGAAGAGCACTGATCCCAGAAAGCATTATGGCCTCCTCCCCAAAGATGGCAAGAGTTCCCAAGGCAGAGCTCAGCAGAGGAAGAGGGAGCTTATGTCATTTCCCATCATGCAGTAAAAAAACAAAAAAACAAAAAAACACATGCCATATTGAAAACCATCTCTTCCAGTGTCATGGAGAGGCCCTGATGATGAGTCTACTGGCGTCTCCCCGAAGACAGCGTCCTCTCCAGGGGCCTCGGGGATGGATTTGATACTGAGGGTTAGTGGACCGTGTTACATACGTCACAGATAAAGCGTACGCTATACGGTCTACTATCTCTCCAAGTACCACACAGAGACGCCGAGGACAAAGGCTGAGGGTGCGTCCAGGAAGCCCTCTCTGGGCCATTGAGCTGGTGGAATCTTGAGTCTGGCTGGGCACAGAGCATGCAATCATGCGGCAGGCACACATAAACCAAGAGTCTCATCTTCATGTCAGGTCTGACACCAGCAATTCATCCCGGAAATGGGCAAGTCTTCCAAAAAGCTCATAAAGGTTGCAGACAAACGATGCTGTAGATGTTACTACTCCACAAATGCTGCTTACGTGCCCTCTGTGTGCTGAAGGAAAGGGCATTCAGGTACAAGGAGGCTTAAGGGCATGCACGGCAGGGGGCTAACGTGGAGGAGTGGTGCAAAATTAGGAAAGCCAAATGACTTATACGCAATAAAAACCAAAGATGACCTGGCTAGTTAAAGCAGGCCAAGCAAATGTATCAGGGCATTTGAAACCCTGTACCAGCTCCTTGTGAGACCCAATCATAGCCATAGGAAAAGGATGCCACCAGAAAAAGACAACAGCACATCTGTTCCAATCAAAGGCAGTTCCAGCCTTCTAAGACACTGAGAACTTTTTTTTTTAAGTATTATTTGGGTCAACTATCTCCCTAAACACAAAACCGCTATTTCATCCCCGCTTGGTACTGTCACTAAATCTCCACTGAGGCTGGACTTGAACTTGAGAGGAGGTGGACATTAGCACAAAATGACAGCTTTGCCAGGCAAAGGAAGCATTTCCTCAATGCTCAGAACAGGGTAGATGCTAACAGGTAGGTCTCCCTTGAGGGAGAATGAGCTCCAGGAAGCCTCCAGAGCTGGCTGGCTGGCTCGGAGATGTCCCACAGACATCTCATGCATTTCACAAGGAAAACCATGTCTTCCGGTCCTAGGACTGAAATTCCCAAAAGTCCCTCAGAGGGGGGCTCACTGGGGGCCCAGAAGATGGTGGTCTTGCTGTAGGTCAGACAGAAATCGGCCATAGCCACTGAAATTACACGGAGCGGTGTGAGGATGAACCGATTCTCTTCCTCGCTGTTGGTAACACCTCCGGGGTGCCCTCCGAGGACGGATTGGATACTGAGAGTTAGTGGACCATGTTACATAGGTCAGAAACATAACGCCTACGTTCCATAGTCTACCACCTCTGCAGGAACCATGGAACGGCGTTGACCCCTAGAGACCTGGGCCTTGTCCCTGAAGCTGGCGTCACTTCCAGAAAGCTTTTCTGAGGCCTGATTTGGCAGTAGGAAGCAGATGTGGTGGACAACACACCCTCCTTGAATGGTCGCACGGTGCTGAAAGAGAGGCGGTGCCTCCCTCCTGAGGTAGTGCAGCATCAGATGAGGGACACACCAACTTGGAATGGTGAACCGCTGTGCTGACTACATTCTGCCCTTTATGATCTTAGCCTCTGGCCTAACTGAAGGCCAATGGCCAGCTTGTCTGACCAAAGGAGACACCATGACAGCACAGATCACCTGGTGAAAGACCTCTAGTGGGTACCCACCAGGCCCCACCACACTGGGGTCATTCTTGCCATGTACTGCCCATGAAGGCACAAACTCAAGGCTCAGAGGACAAGTACTTCCCCAGTTCATAGTAAGAACCCTCCCCTCTGATGGTACCCTTGTCTATACAACATCCCCATAATGGGTATAAAACCATGAGACTTAAAAGTCTCCAGGGAAGGCCAAGGGAGGTTCCTGGGCTTGCCTGATGAAGCATATGAGCATCTATCAAGATTTTGGAGGCCAGGGTCTACTGGGCCACGTCCCTGAATGCTTATTCTGATGTTTTCAGAATGGTGCTCAGGGCTCCAGTTTATTTTGTGTTCCCAAATGGGTGAGATAATTCTCTCCCCCACGTGGTGCTTTGCTCAGTCCATACCTCCACACTTCCCAGAGCAGCATGGCTTATATCACTCTCAAGTCCAACAATTGGCTGCTTCTTCCAGAGCTCTCTGCATTATCCCATCAAGTGACTGCCTAGCCCATCCCAGCTCACCTTACTCCCATACACCTATGCCTCTTCTCTAATCCAAGGACTTCCCATAGATTCTGTCTTGACCATAAAACATTTATAGGGCACACAGTCAGAGCAACGAGTCACCATGCTATGCCTTCCAGGAGAAACCAACTTTAGCACAGCAAAACCCACATGAACATGAAATCTACAGAACATGAGATTCAAGAGGCTGAAGAGGTCCAAAGGAACAAAGTGTAGTTGCAATATCTGGGAAATTTCTCCCAAGTTTTGAGCAGAGGAGGAAGAATGAAAGGATTCAGAAGGTGAGGGCAGATGAGAGTAAGCAGTGGCCTGAGAGAGGAGGGGAGAGGAGAAGAGAGGAGAGGAGAGGAGAGGAGAGGAGAGGAGAGGAGAGGAGAGGAGAGGAGAGGAGAGGAGAGGAGAGGAGAGTCAGAGTCTGGGCAGAGCATGGGGATCGTGGAGCCCAGCATGACAGTGGAGAACATTTCTGTGATGAGGATGAAGCAGTTGGAGCCTGAAGTCATCCTGGCGGAGCACAGGCCAAGCAAGGCTTTGTTACAATGGTGAAAGACCTTGGACTTCACTTTGAGACCAAAGGGAAGAGATTACCACTTGATAAAGGTCACAGTGAGTTGCATTTTCATAGCAAGCACAGGTGCAGAGAGCAAGAGCTCAAGAAGGAAAATTAAAACCCAGGTAGCAAAGAGGTCACAGAGATGAAGCCGAGAGGCCAGGCTTGAGATCCCATGAGGAAAAGCCAGAGAGAGCTTGGTGGTACCCCAATGTAGGTATGGGATGGCAGGCAGTAATTAAGTGTTCAAGGACACACACACACACACACACACACACGGTGGGGGGAGGGAGGGGAGGGAAGGAAGGAGGGAGAGGGAAGGGGCGAGGGAAAGGGAGATATGTTTGGCATAGGGCTGGTGGAGGGTCATCATGTTGAGGAGGACACTTGGTAGCCAGCAGAGTCAGGTTGAGATTGACTTCACAGTGAGTGGAGACTGAAGCACAGGTGAGCATTCAGAAAAGAGTTACAGGGCTGCTCCCATGCAGAGGGGTCAATTTAATGGGAATGGTGGCAAGGAGCCAAATGTGTAAGTTCTGCAAAGCTGCCAAGAGGGAAGGGTGCTAGAACAGGTTGTCGAAATATCTCAGTGTGAAGGCACTCACTAGAACACTGTAAGACGTGAAGGGTGGTTGACTCCAGAATAGAGAAGAGGACGATCCTAGAAGAGATAGAGGGGTGGGGTGCAAGCTCAGAGCCCCATACCATTGGGTTGGGGGGAGGCACAAAGTACCACAAGGACCAAGGGAACAATGGGATGGGGCTGAGGTGGAAAGTCCCTGTTCAGAAAGCATTAGAGGACATGTCACTGGCGTCTCTTCCCCTTACTTTAGGGACTTCTCTAGGGACAGAAAGGACATCTATGGTCCTCAGATCTGCAACCCTATGCTAAGCACAGGGCACACATGTCACAGTGTGAGATAAAAGGAAGAGCCAAATGATGAAGCCAGACTCTTCAGAGTGTCCTTGTCCTCCCAGACAGACTGTCATTTGCTTTCAGAGTACCTGGAGAGCTGAGCAAACTACCTTTCTGCTAACAGCCCTATACCCTGTGTCCAGCTTGGTCCTGAACATTTCCATCCAGTCTGGCTTGTCTCATCTCCCCAGCTCAGTCTCTCATTTGCTTCTCTACTTCTGGTCTCCTAGTGAGTCTTCTGTTCCCCCAGGTACTCCCCTCCCTTAAGAATCCACACTCACATATGGTCTCTGGCTTGTCAGATTCTCAATCTCTTTGGATTTTCAACAAGCGAGCACACATGTCTAGCTTAAGCCAAATTGACTGGCTCAGTGCTCCTCTCTTTCGACATACAGTGCAGATGAGTGAGAAGTGGGAGAGATGGAGACATTCCCCATAGGACAAGAAGTCAGGAAGCTTGCAATGGCAGCACAGGGTCTAGGAACAGGAAGGAGGCCCAGCCCCTGCAATAGGGCCAAGTCTCAGAGGGCAGAGGGCCATTCACACCTCCCCAAAAGCAGATCACATGGGTGAAGAAAGGAAAGTAGAGAAGCAGGGAGAGACCCCATAGGAGCATATCACTGAGAGATATGATGGCAGGGGGTGGCATTGGATTACTATTCATTGCACACAGGGACCAGTCAGACTGACTACATGTTAAAACTAGGGACAAGTATGGTTTTGAAGGTAACTATAGGCCCACGTAGATGCTGGAAGTTGGCTGAGTGCTTTCCAAATCAGCAGAGCAAAAGAAAATAAAAATGTAGTTCTGGCGGTATAACAAAAGAGAGCAAAGAGAAAGCGGACAAAGAGAATGAAGCATTTTTTTTTTTTAAAGCTCAAACATGACAATCAAGGAAAAAAATGTAAATGGGTTAGACACCCTCAAAGAGAAAAGATTTTCAATTTGGGTCAGAAGCCTCAAATCCAAACTATACGTTGTCAATTTAAGACAGATTATAAATAAACTTTAAAAATTGCAAAGCCGAAGAGATGGCCCAGAAAAATAGGAAAGGCCTCAATTTTCCTGCATTCAGCTCTGAGGCAGCCCACACAGCATGCATCTCAAACACCAGGCAATTTAGACAGCAGTTGACAGCCAGAAGCCACTTTCTTCCAACGACGCGCTGGCTTGCCATACATAGCAATGGGTTCAATTCGTTTGTGCAGTTAATAAAATACTTAATCACAGAGGTTTTCCAGAAGGGTTGATGGATTGACTCCCATTACATGGAGAAGAGTTCCCAGCACCTAGCCCTCAGGGACATGCCCACCTCCAACCAAAACAGGGTAGATTTAACTCCGTCGCTTTTAGTTATTAGGCTGTTGGAGTAACATTTGGTCCAAATAAAGAGGCTAGCAGCTCTCATAAACTCTTAATCATATTTTGCTTTTTGTTTTAATAAGTGGGAACAGAAAGATAAAATGGCTGACAGCTGCTGAGAATACCAATCTTGTGATGTGTATGAAGTAGATGAGTATAAAAGTTACTGGGTGGATTCAAAGGCAGTCTTTGACTTTAATTTGGGACAGTCAACTGTGTGTTTTAGGAGCAAAAGGAGGAAGCATCATGGGACACCAGAGAGTGTGTTTGTGGGTTTGGGGACAGGAAGTCACCAATTCAAATAACATGTAGGCTTCATCTGATGCTTCCAGAAGAAGCAATTATAGAAAAAAGGTCACCTGACATGGCAATAAAACAGCCAAGCAAAATGTGCTCCTGCAATACCATGTCAGGTCAGGACATGGCAAGGAGAACACCTGTTAAAGACGGAGGGGCAATCCGTGAGGGGAACACAGCATTTGCGAACATCACGCAAGGAAACATAGGACATCAAAACACGGAGAACAAAATAATAGAAACATAGTGTTCATAGCTTCTCATTTCTACAAAAACATCAAATAGGCAAGAACAAGAACAAGAACAAAAAGACCAAATGGTAAACAGATCCCGCATCTAAAGTCAACATCATATTTAACAGAAACTGAGAAACAGAGATTGCTCATTTCAACAGCACTGGGTTTCCCCCATGCAAGTTCTACACCATATAGAAGAAAAATATTACAAACTCCTAGAATAAGATTAAAACTCTGGTTATTTATAAACTTCAAACATATTCTACGAACATCCAAAAGGAACAAATGAAAACTAATAAGATTCGATTTCTTTACATCAAAACTCGTGCCCTATAAAGAAATAGACATCTCACTTTAACGGCCCGTGAAACATTTACAAAACTGATTATATTATACTTTAGAAAGGCATCAACGAATTTCCCCCGAGAATAGAATTTGTGTGCACATTCTCTAGCCACAGTAAAATATAATCCTGTTTGAACAGAGGGCATCGAGGACACACACAACCCAAATAAAGCAGAAGTTAGATTGAAAGTGAGTGCTAATTTTCACATTTCATTGAGATAACCATTTAAGAACAACAACGATGACAACAACAACAGTAGAAATCATAATTACAAATGCTCAAAATCGCCGAGAAAACTACATATCGAATCATAGAATGCAAAGTCAGAGTTGCAGTAAGAGGCAAATTCACACCGTGACATATTCCAATCATTAAAGAAGAACGACAGTTGGCGATACACAGATAGACTGGGCACACGTGAGGGAGGCAGAAGGAAGGAACCGTAAGGATAAAGGCAGGTAACAGTGAACGTGCACACACAAAATGCTGAGTTAAGAAATAATTCTAAGAACAGAGTTTTCGAAGGGGAAAAAAAAAGCACAGACTTTTCTTTAGATCATGTATTAAAGAGATAAAGTATGCATATATAAAATGAAAAGAAGATGTAGTCACAGAAACATAAAACTTCATTACAAAGTAACATTAAGTGTAAGTCTATACCAATAGCATTTTAAATCTCAAACGGTGTTATCTCCAAGGATTAGTTATACCAAAAGGGAAATATTGGGAGGTGACTGTGTTGGACACAGGATGATATACTTTATCTCTTCATCTTCCCAGTGGCCCTTCATAGGTTCTCATTTTAACCGTTCGGCAAATGAGGAAACTAAGCATAGAAAAGAGACAGTATTTGCAAGAGTCCCATGAGAAAGGATTTAAGCTCAATATATCTAAAGATTTAACTACTGCGATATATTAGAAAAAGAGGCAGGACTTTCAAAGATACAGAAAATTAAAAGATTCCAGTAAATACAAAAGACATAGAAGCATTGTGAAAGATTTCCCAGGAGGTAAATGTTAGCAAATTCAAGTTTTCATGGGACTTTCCATTCAAATTCTATATATATATATGTATATATGGTACAGAATACAGAAAAAGATGAAGTAACACCTAATTCATTTTACAAAGCCAACATAATGTTGACACTGAAAGCTGACAACAAACACATTTGAAAAGTCCTGAGTTAAACACTTAGAAAGCAAGTCTTATTAAAAGGACAACAACATGCCACAATCAAATAGAATTTGACCCCAAACCACTTCAAAGTTATGAAACAGTATTAGCATTCATTGTACTGACAGAGAGAAACAACACAAGACATCTCTCGGACATCAAAGAAAGCATTTCACAAAATTCAAAATCCATTCCTGGGTCATACGTACTAGAAGTCCTACAATCTTATTAAAAAATAAAGTCTAGTCAGAAAAATAATCTGTAGTTGCGCCTGACAGTGAGAAGGCAACTGTTACTAACAGTGTTTTAGAGTTTGTAGCCAATACAATAAGTTAAGAAAAAGCAATCAGCAAGACAACATGAAAGAGATAAAAGTTAGAGATACGAGCGACTATATGTAGAGATTCTAAATTATTCAATGAAAAGCTTGAAGCACAAATTCAACGAGACAGATTGACACTAGAAATATATAAAAGCTCCCCACACACCACTGACATGGAGTTCAAAAATATGAAAAATGGTGGGGGCCAGATTCACAACAGAGGTAACACTTGATTCTTGGGAATAATCTTAGTGACAAATTGAATATGCCAAATCGGACAATTTATATTCGAATTTACAGCTTCAAAATAGCATGTAAGAAGATTAAGTTTTGTTGCTGGTCTTGATTATTTGGTTGGGTTTTTTTTTTTTTTTTTGAGACAGTGTTTCCCTATGTAGCCAGTCTGGCCTTGAGCTCATAATCCTTCTGCCTCCGCTTCCCAAATGCTGGGATTACAGGTGTGCACCACCATGCCTGGCTTTGACTGACCACTTTATAAACGTCCACAGAAAATCTAAAGTGTTTGAAAATTCACAGTGTCACTAAAATCCACCCGAAAGAGCAAGCAGAGCAGACAGAAAGGAAAAAATATTAAAGGAAAAAAATGAAGGAAGGCTATTATCACTGAACAATGATTCAATGTAACATGGTGCATGAAAACAAAGTACACCTGGTCTAAAAATTTAGTAAGACAACAGGACAGAGGAAAGTCAATACAGGAATCAAAACAGTAGAGGTCTATGTGGGGGGCTGGAGATATGACTCAGAACTTAGAGCACTAGCTGGTCTTGCAGAAGATCTAGGTTTGGTTACCACATGGTGGTTCACAGGTACCTCTAACTCTAGTTTCAGGGGGACCCATACCTTCCTCAGTCAACATCAGCATTGAACATGCATACTACACAGACCCAAGCATCCAAAACACTCACACATGTTTTAAAAAAATGATATGCAATGTAATAAAGGTAGAAATTAGATAGTTTATAATGAATTAATGGGTTAAATATTGCAATATGAGATATAAAATTATAGAAGTCTAGAAAAAAATAACTATGTGAGCTTTTTGGGTGGGAGATACATTTTTATCCAAACATAAATGCAAATCATGAAACTATAAGAAAAACGTGAATGATATATTTCTGTAACCTAATAATATTTCATTTTAAGTGTTATTTTAATATTTATGTGTGTGTGTGTGTGTGTGTGTGTGTGTGTGTGTGTGTGTGTGTGTGTAGGTATGAGGGGGGGAAGAGGTGTTTGGGTGCACACATGTGCATACACACATGCATACATGAAGATACAATGAAAGCCATTAAAGACCAACATATCTCTTGTAGCCTGAGATAAAAGTGGTTGTAAGCCACCCAACATGGGTGCTGGGAACCAAACCCTGGTCCAAGCTCTTCACTGTTAATCCATTTCCCTGGCACCATAATTTTTGAATAAAAGCCTCCATAAGAAAAAAATTAAATGTAAAGTATAAAAAGAGAAAGAAAGGAAGGAAGGAAGGGACGGAGGGAAAGAATACTGTGAGCATAGGACCACAAACTAAGAAAATTGGAGGAAGACTTAGCAACACTATATAATCAGTCAAAGTGATCTCTATACAACTGAGATGCTGAGGGGAGGAAAGAGAGTGAGAAATTAGCTTAAAGGGTAGAAAGAGAAAGTTTTGAATCAAAAGAAAGAAAATGGATGAGCATATACCCAAATCAGCATAGAAGCAATGAAATTCTCATACAGTGAGAAAAAAACAGGAAAATCCTACACATTCCCACAAGACTGAAGGACAAGGCTTATGGCTTTTCACAGTAGGCCTGGAAGCTAGAAGACAAGGCATGTATGTATCCCTGATGTTATTGGTAGGGTATTGTTCACCTTCATCTCTCTCTAATTTTCTTACCCTGAGAGTTTCTAACCTGTTTTCTTTGCCATCTTTCTTTCTTTCTTTCTTTCTTTCTTTCTTTCTTTCTTTCTTTCTTTCTTTCTTTTTAATTTTCAAGTCCATCTATCTTTAAAAATCTGAGGGAAAAACTGTAACTCAGAATTTTATACCTAGCTGATTTATCAATGTCAGTGTGGACATTTTCCTATACAAATGTGAAAGGTCCCCCAAATTTTACTTTCTATCAATGTTTTTCTTCAAATTTTAACAATAGGAAATCCCCAACCCCAGTGAATATCATAGCATCTATAAGAATAATCAACCCATGGGGGGAGGGAGACCAAAGGAACCTATCCTCAGGAAGAGATGGGAAGATCAGGATGGCAGCAGCCTAAACATGAGTTAGTCCATGAGAAGATTAGAAGCTGGCTCCAGAAGGATATTTCTTAAATACCTCATGTCTTTTTATATATGGGAAGGCTGTGAGTTAACCTGAGCTACATAAAACAAAACAAAACTGAACACACACACACACACACACACACACACACACACACACACACACACACACACTAGAAGAAAAAAATACTAGGGAGAAGAAAAATATTCAGGTCCATGTTGTTATTCTTTGTAAGAATGCTCATATTCAGTGAGGGGTGTAACCTCTTAGGTATTGATCAAGCCAGCATTTCAAAATAATCTATTGGGAAGATAATATAGGGGTGTGTGTGCGGGGTGAAGACAGGGGCATATGTAAAAGAGAGCTAAATGCTTGTCTTCAACAATAGAGCAATCAAAATGATGCCTAAGCTTAAAAAAAAAATCACACACACACAAAGAAAGAAAATCTAGGAGCAGAAAAACAAGAATGTTACTTAGCGTTAGGATCTAAATGTCAAGAGAATCAGTTAAGGCAGTTACAGGTAACGCATAATATTCGGGTGGAGCTGGGAGGGTGGGAGGGCTGATGCTTCCCTGACAATCTTGTAGAAGGATCTGGCTCTTAAAATGATGTGTATGTATGAGTTTGACAAAAAAGAAAAAAAAAACAACAAAAACTAAAGGAATAATGAAAAGCGCAAGGAGTGTGAGCTGGCAATTGAGATACCAACACCCCACAAAGGGGTGGGAAGCGCTCTGTGCCACCTCGGTAAAAGCAGTGGGGATGGAAATGGTGAAATGTCATGTTTTGACAAATTGGCAAAGGTTAAAAACTCTGATAATTCCCAGAGCAGCAGGCACTTTCTCAAACTGATTCTGCAAATGTAATAGGCGCAAAGTTTGCAGAGGGTAATTTGGCCTCGTGCTCGTGGCTCCTGACAGAGCCACTCGCTGTGAAAAGAACAGCAAGACACTAGACCAAGCTACAGAGGGGAGCATGCAGAGAAGGCCCCTAAAAACAATGCCACCCAGCTTTCACACCTGTCTGCAGATGGACTGCACAGGCCAATTGTTAATTATAGACACTGGCTAGACTCTTTTGTGACCATTAGAAAAAAACAACAATGATTAATTACTGAATGGCAAGGGCCAGAGTTTAGGATACACAGGCAGATGAGAAAAAAAATAGCAATGATAAGTTCAGTTAAACACACGTGCACACACACACACACACACACACGCACAAACGCAAGTGTACACAGAAGTACACTTTATAGGAATAAACGAGAAACCAAACATTACTAGCCAAACATCGGCAGTGGCCATCTTTGAGTGGTGTGACTATAAAAATTCAGCCCAACCCCCAATACCTCCCCTGCTTTCCCGTTGAACAGTAACTTTTTCTATCAATGAGAAAGCATTATTTTTTTTAAGTATCACAGGACATATATGACCTTTGAGCTTGGTATCTTTTGGAGGACAGCCCCACTTGGCTTTTGCTTTTGTGTTTCCCCATGGCCATCTCTAGTCCGGAAAAATGCAACAGGCTATCTAGCGACTCCCAATTCTCCTGCCTCAGTCTCTCAAGAGATGGAGATCACAGGTGCATACCATGACACCTGGCTTGTTTGCATCATTATTTATTTATTTATTTATTTATTTATTTACAAGTACCACAGAAGTAGGGGTCAGAGGTTAGCCAAAGCTGCAACTCAGGCAGTCAGGAAGGATCCTGGATATCGTCATCGATCAGAGATGTGGAAATGGGAGACTTGTCTGGCAATTCCTGCCTTCCACTCATAGAAGCCACTGCCAGAAGTAGCTAATGCTACTCTCCAGAAGCCAGTGTACCTGGCCTCCCCGCAGGCTGCACAAACACTCCAGCTCATCTTTCAGTGCTTACAATCTAAGCATCCACCTGACTATGTCTCTGGTCTTGCCCCAGACACACAGCATAGAGAGCAACTGAAAAAAAAAAAAAAAAAGCGGAACTTACCCAGTAAGACTGGCACTGTACCGCGGCCATTTTTCTTCATTGGAAGCTGGATCAGGTTACCAAGTCTCTAAAGGTTCTGTGTTCAAGGGACCTTCCAAGATAAAGTGGGCAAGTCACGAAACAAAACCCAGCAGTGCACGTTCCCAAACCTGTCTATGCAGCAGAACCCTGTATATTCTGAAAGAAGGGACGTTAAGAATGGGGAGCTGGGTCAGGCCCTATCCTCCAGCTGGTCCATAGCAGTGTAAAAGATGGCCCCAAGGCTAACTCAGGAAGAGGTGACAGGAGCACCAAGTGGGAATGCCGAGCCTTCCTGCACCAAGAGATCAGAGCACAACCTCGTACCTACCTGAACACAGCCTAGTTCTCAAGAAGAGAATGAAAGGAGGAAGAGCCCCAAGACAGGCCAGAGGACCTGCACTGAAAAGGCATCTAAGCAAGGGTTCCAGGTGGGCCTGGAAGGTTGGGAGGGAAGACAGTATGCACCTGAGAGGAGGCCAGAAGAAGCAAATCTCGACTCCCTCTAACACTAAAATGACGGAGAACTCCTATCACCATGGTGACCCTTTCACATATGGGAAAACTGTAGGGCAGGCCAGGCAGTTGTAAGCTTCAGATCATGTCTCAGATGGAGGGAAGAAAGAAATGGCTCCCTTTATTAAGGTCAAAGAACACTCTGGAGACAGGTGGAGGAGGGAGCTGGGCCAGAGAGGTCAGCCTGTTTCCCTCCATCTGGAGGTAGAGACTTCTTATATGAGCACACACAGGTGGGCCTTGAAGGCTCAGATGACATGGAAAAGCACCCCATCTGTCTGGGAAAATGGGGGAGCTTGTGTCTACATCCAGCAGTCTCCCAGACAGAGCGTGTCCATGCAGCACGGGGCAGGCTCACCTCAGCACCGTATACACCAGAGACTTGCAGAACAACAAAACGAAACCAATTTGTATCTCAGAGATACATTCTAGGGCTTCTCCAAGGATACACAGGGTACCTCTCTGGGTGAGGGAAGAAAACACCACACCAGATCTCCTGATCATTCCCACCCACGGGAGAGTGAGGCCTTGGGGGCACAGTTCACACTGGTCTCACCCTACACCCCACCTGGCCAGAACTCCATACCCATACATGCCCAAGCACTGCTCAGTGATTTTAGGACTGGCTAGGGGAGAACTGAGGCTTTTGCCAAAATCTTGAAAACAGAACTAAGGGAGGGGACTAGACTCTTTCCAGTACCATCAGAAAAGCAAGAGTAAACCTCAAGGTCGGCCTTGGGAGTAGTCTAAGGGCTTGGTGACAGGAGGACTCACATCCAACCTTGCGCCTCATCTTCTTTAGAAAGGGGTCACAGCACATGCACTCTCCCAACTTCCAAGTCAAACTAAGCTCTGCCCTGTGACCATGGGGTTTCAAATTTTGAAAGAGACCTTTTGCAAAATAATTGGTTCCAAGCCCCAGTCTAATTGCTCACATCCTGTCCAAAATTCATGGGGAGAGAGATTTATTTAAGTAGGGAATAAAACTCACGCCAGGCAATTTCAAGGACTAGGGTTACACATCTCGTAAAGAGGCACAGGCAAAAACAGGGTAGAGCTGGAAGAGGAGGGTGGGTAGGCCCCAGCTGTGAGCGGGGGCCATCTCTGCTTGGGAGATTCAGTACCTGAGCCAGACACATACTCTGAACTTCAGATGGACATACAACTATGTGTGTTGGCCCTTAGTCACCTGTATCTTTCCCTAGCAATTTCCACATCCAGATTTTGTACTAACTTCTGTGCTGGGCAGCAAAGGCCAGGGGCCATCAAGTCCAAGCATCTCATTCGTGGATGTCAGGGGCTGCTTAGAGGGAAGTAGGCCATGTATAACCAAAGTGGAATGTCTGAATGTGAGTCAAATCCAAGGCTAATTAAGAGCCAGAACATGGGTGATGCATCTCAGGACAAGAGGAGGGAACAGTCTTGCTGCTAGTGAGAGCGGCCATGTTAGTGATGGTGGTGATGGCGATGTGGCTATTTGTTGGTGGTGACTGTGTTTTGCTGTTGTTAGTGGTGATGATGTTGGTGATAGTCTTGGTTATGGGAGCTGTGATGATCATGGTGGTTGTATGGATAGTATCTCTGTTATTGGTGTTGATAGTGTTGGTCACAGTGGTAGGGGTGGCTGTATTAATGACTGTAGTGACAGTGCTACTGAGGGTGACAGCCTTGGTGGTAGAGGTGATGGCCATGAAGGTCGTAGTGGTGTGGTGATGGTCATTCTCTTGGAGGTTGATTGTGGTAGTGATTATGGTGTAGGTGATGATGGTGGTGGTGGTGATGGTAGAGGAGTAATGCCAAGAGAAACTATGGCTTCTTTGATGTTGTTGAGTGCTGTAAGATTGGATGCTCTGCTTAGCAAAAAATTCTGGGCAATGAGGGGGAAGTTAACTCTCATCTCCTCTATGTATGTATCATACTTAAAGCAAAGCCTTAGAGTCAAGCCGGTAGTTCTGACTGCTTACCAAGCACACGGTCACACTCACAAACACAGTCTGAGTTCTTTTCCTAGAGGTCTAGAGCATGCCCAGATGGCAAACAACAGAATGACAGAAATCAAAACTTGAGAGTCAGGAAGGGAGAAATTACCTGAGTTGGTGGGAAGAGGGTTAACGGTGGGAACTGAGACGAATCCTCACGGCTGAACGGTGTCTTATGTGATCACTCAGTCTGAAGGGAAGGTGCAGAATGGGCAATGAGGGCTAGAGTCCATGGCCAGGGACCACCAAGGAAAGGAAGGAAGAACAGCCAGTGTTAGGCATATGGTGTTGCTATATATTTACACTATGTGAAGAGAAAGGGGGAAGCAAGGGAAAAGGGAAGAAGGAAGGAGAGAGAGGGGAGAAAAGGAAAGAACCATGGATGGTGGGTCTTAGGCGAATACCCCCTATAGATAAAGTGCTGACAATGGACTTTTTAAACTGTCTGTTGTCTGATAGGAGGGCATGTTGTGCTTTTGTGGACAGGCTTGCCTCATATGCTATCCCTCTTAGAACTTGGTTTGCCTCTCTGGTCTTCTAGGTATTACCACAGTTTCAATAAGGCAAAACTGAAATGATCCAATAAATATAACTATGATGGGTGGAGAGGGGACAGAACAGTACTTTTTAATATTTTAAGGGTATTTCCTCTCCCAGATGCCATACTACACACAGGAAAACCACGGCTATCCTCCAATGATCTCCTGTGGAATGCACAGATCCTTCTGGAAGGCAGCATTGTCCTGTCACTGAGGCATACCGTGGGCCGGTGCTTCTCATTCAACTCCAAGTCCCACGGTTAGAAGTGAGAGGGATTTGGTTTGCTTGGAAAGACAAGGCACGCGCCCACTCAGCAGAGGCATAAAAACAAGCCTTGGTTATTTCTGATCTCCCGTGTTGGCAGAGGCTAGGAGAGCTTTCGGGAAGATCCAGGGCTTCCATTTCACCATGCCAAGCCAGAGTTACCCAAGGATGGGCCAGTGTCCCAGGCAGTAAGAACTGCCAGTATCCTGTCTCATTATCTGGCACAGGAAGCCTGGCCCTGACAAGAATCTGGTCTTGCAGGGAGGATGTCACAAAGCATCTGACACCTAGCACACTCCTCCAAAGAGCGGCTACCAGGCCATACCGGTTCCACAAAAGCACATGTATTTTTAGTCATCTGCTCACTCATTCAGTAATAATTTACTGGGCGCCTACCAGGCTTAAGGCTGGGCAGGGGCTAAGGATAGAGAGAAGTATTTGACCCAGTTCCTGGCCCTTGAGGCTCTTTAGTTTAGTGCTGACATGTAAACAAACGCCCATGATAGGGAAAGTAGGGCGCTTTGGCTCAAGTATTTACAACTGGTGCGGAGCTGGGCGTGGCCACTCTCCTTGGAACAGAGGAGAAGCTGTGAGTTCATTCACTGCCTCACGCCCAGACAGCTGACTCATTCATGCATCAACTCATTCACTAGTTCAGCCACTCGTTCGACAGAGCACAACTTACTCTTTAATTGCATGCTTGCTGACAGATTTGCTCCCTAACCAATTCCTTTACTCATTAACTATGCTATGGTCATCCATCCGTCCATAGGCCTTTCATTCACTTATTCATTTAGCATTCTGTTCAGTTACACGTTTAGTATGCAGTTGTAATAGTGATTTTTTTCCTTTCACTGATTCATTCCATCACACATCCTTGAGGCCACTCACTTACTCACTCATTCATTTGGACCAACAGTGTCTCCTTTCACTAATGGACCCAGACACTGACTCACTACTTCCTTTATTCCTTCTTTAGAAATGAAGATCTACTTATTCGTCCATTCATAAACACATTAGGGAATTCAGACTGACTGAGTACACATTCACTCTCCTAGGCTGACCCACTGGTACGCTTGTCTTCCATTCATCCATCCATCCATCCATCCATCCATCCATCCATCCATCCATCCACCCACTCACCCACTCACTCACCCACCCACCCACTCACTCACAGGCTTTTCTTTCATTGCTCCCTTCTGCCACGCTGGCCCGCTTATGCACGCATCCCCTAACAGACTCGCCATGGACTCATTTGCTTTGTAACTTAGTCATTAGTTAGTGTTTTATTATCCTCGGTTGGCACAGACCTCCATGTTTTCATGACTTCATACCTTTTTTTGTCCCCCCTCAAGGGATCTTTACTTCAGGCATTATTCCGTTTATTCCTTCTTTTGGTCATCGTTCATTCCCTGACTCACTCAAACATCGCATGTGCTTCTGGCAGTGAGTTGAAGTTGTGAAAGACCTCACAGCATCGTAATGCCCCTCCTCATAAAGCATCCCAAACTTAAAAGTGAGCAGAGAATGCCAACTCCTTATTTCTAGGCCACACATGCACTTGTCCTGTTACAGTGTTTGTAAATTGGGATTATCTAATCCCAGAGTTTCGGGGTCGGGCTCCTATATGAACTCCGTATTTGACACAAGGTCTGACAAGGATGAAAAGCAACAGCTATTGGCAGTTTTACCATTCTCAGAGACTGAGCGCCAGGAAATAATACTCGGGGAGTATTTGAGCCTACTAATCAACCTGCAAACAAGAATTTGTGCTGGAGATAGACAACGATAGGTCACGTAAGTGCCACGAGAGAATAGAAATGCACCTTATTAGTTCATACAAAGTGGCCTTGTGCCCCATGTTCCATAAAAACAAAGACAGGAGGGACTAAATTCCCTCTGTAGACATCACTGACTAAGAACCGTAATCATACTACTTTCCACAAAACATGTAAATTATCGACCCACACCTGGTCTGTCTCAAATTTACTTTTTAAAAGATTGGTTTACTAAATAATGATGATAACTATGGTTTCAGGAACTCATCAAAGTACAAAATAAATGAAAAAGAATGAGTATTGAAGGTGGTTTTGGGGAGGGTTCTTTATACACAAATGCAACCAATTAAATCTTTTTGGTTAAATGGGTTTAAGAGAAAAAAAAAAACAGTCGATCATAAATCTTAATTTTCATGGCCAGTGTTCTCAATGGGGATAATCTCCATCATTTAACATTTCTGGGCACGGATTTTTTTTTCCTGATTAATTTAGTCACTCATTTTCAAAAATTAAATCAACAGAAAAGATTCTGCAGCCAAACACAACAGGGGGAGTTGGTTTTCTCCATTTTGCTAGAGACTGCATTAGTGGAGCACACTTCATGACCCCATTAAAACCAATCTTCCTTTTTATGACAACTCCAGGATGGGTGCTATGTGGACCCTTTCTTCTATGTCCCTTTCTTATCATGAACATAGTCTTTGCCTCACTTAGCGTGTGTCTGTGATCTCAGTTTCAGAATGTAGTGCAAACCCACTGTGTGTAGGCCTCATGTATGCAGACTGACTGACTTTGGCTTCCCTGGACCCCCTGAGCACTAGGATATGTGTAGTTGTCTTTGACTATATGACACATAATGTCAATTTTAAATAGACAGTGATCTCTGTAACAAAAAAACAGGCAGGAAACACGGTCTCTTACTTACTGAGATCTCTACTGCCAGGGCCATACAGTCAGTGTTGCGACCTTCATCTTGAAGTAGCGATGATGAGAGGAGAAGGTGTGCATCCACTCTACTGAGTACAAAGTAATATCGAGAAAAAGGAGTCAGCCTCAGCGCCCATTTACAAGCTGAGCTCATTCGTTTAATTAACCCTCATCTGTTTGCTTAACTTTTTTCCATAATGAATTAAATATTAAGGAATCCTTAGCATTTCTACCCAAATGGACTAAGACATTTCAGAACTGAATTAATAATTCTTGCCTTAAAATTGGTCCACATACTGGGCTCATTTTTCTTCCTTATGCATATATTTATTGACTGAGACATTTATTCAGTCTCTGAGCAAAATCAACGTCTATGAACTCCACGGGTAGGTTTTTCAACTTTCCCGGAGTTATTGTCACCACGGATGCTCACTGAATCTTTCATGCGACGGACCTCAGCTGTTTAACGTGATCATGGATTCCCCCTCAGATGCATTCAACTCACATCATCAGCCCATACGCATGTTGGTCCATGCCTTCACCGTGAACAAGCACGCTGTAAGACCGCATGGCCACAAGCCTAACTCCCTAAGCAGCAGCCACCATCTGTCACAGGTGTTCAATTCAATTTTTGAAAATTAAGGAAAGAGCTGTTTTGTTCTTGTACTTCATTCATACTAAATTGAATTAACTTGGGTTCAGAGAAGATTAGCATCATCACAGACCGTAGGGCATGCTGATACCCAGTTATCTTCTGTGATGACCCAATAGAAACCTTGTAACAAAAGGGCACACACTGGGAGCTTTATGCTTACCTTCCATGATATTCTCTCTCTCCAGAGGGCAGAGGCCTTCATGATTAGTTCTGATCGACTGTGGTACAGCTTCCTGCAGAACAGAAAGAGGACATTTTCATACGGTAATGCCTAAGTGCAGGGATGGATTGATGTAAATACAGCACACATATATGAAAATAAAAACATTTAAAGACATATTAGGTTCCCAGGAAATTAAAATAGAATTTTAAACCAAAAGAGAAAAAAAATGGATAAACTGTTAACTTATTTAAAGAAATACTATTATGTCCCCATGGGTTTTTTTTCTTCATTATTTATTTTTATCCTTGTTCATTTACTCTTTACGATGATAAACTCACTATTTTTACACATGTAAGACACTGGCAAAGATAACACAACCACGGGCACATTGCTCACTGCCAAGGTGACAGAGACTCTGTAACGTTGCGATGGTGTCTAGTGAGCACTTAGTGATCCTTCATGGTAATGATGGGCTATTTGCCATATGATAAAATGAGTTCTGAACTCACAAAGAGCCCAGAGTAATGCTCTCCTCTAGCCATCGGTAGCTATGGACCCCTGGAAACAGAACAAAGCCTGATAGTCCACTTATCATCCCTTCCACACGCTGTCAGTGTTCATCCAGTGAAACATGAGCTAGGAGTTAGAGTGTGGCTTCCTCTGTCATACTTATCTCTCATGGACTCATTTCTAATAAACCCAAACCAGGGAGCCATGCACAGCTCTCAAGACCTTTCTCCATATTTTCTCCCCCGAGAGAGCACTGAGATTCCTCTTGTGTCAGAAGTGCATGAGCCAGACATCCTTTGTAGTCTACAACTCCTACACTACCAGCACCACCCTCAGGAGCTCAGGCTGCTCCTGTGCTCTTCACTCACGTCTTTGTGCTTTTATTGACCATGTGGCTGCATTGTTCATCTACTATAAACAATCACATAAGAATCACAAAAACTTATGATCCTTGGATGACACTAACACCTTTCTGCATAACTCCTATTATAACAATAGCTCTACTCTGATTTAACCTCAGTGCTATATACAGACACAGATCGAGGTAACAATGGTTTATATTAAGCCAATTTTTACAGTAGGTCAAAGTGTCTTCTCAATGATTCTAAGTCACACTTTAAAAATCGATTTCTGTGAATGGCTTAAAAAAAAAAAACCAACTCCAAAGATGTGAAAGTTAGGAAAAGAAAGAAAAAATTCAAGTGTGTTGAGTGTACAAAAATATTTTAAAAGTAAATAATTACATAAAAAAACAATACCAAGACCACAATCTTAACTGACACTACTCACAGAGCTCTTCACACTCAGGATATGAGATCCACCCACAGGTCTGACCAAAGAAAAATGGGCCAGCACAACTCTGTTCTTTCAGGAATACAGAGTGAAGGAGATCATTACCAAGAGTCAGCCTCATTTGCATTGGTCTCTGCATCCAATCTTTCATTAGTCGGTCATTTAGGCAATTTGGGATGGCTTTTATTTGATCCTCTTGTTTAAACAAACAGTATCAGTGGTGGCACAAATACAGACTCTGTCACTGGTCTTCCACCTCATGCATAGCACTGATTTTATTGTCTAGAAATGTTATTCTTATAGTTGAATAAGGTTAATTTCTATCCATTAGTAACTATATAATTGGTTACTGGCTCTTTCCTTGAACTGCTTGTAGCGTTAGCTTCAAAATGCATTTTAACAAGAGCAAAAATGAAACCCACTCTCCCTGGTCCCTATCTACAATATGACTCGAGAGGTGGTGATGGCGCACTTCATCTATGGAGGATCTAAGCTCCAGATGTATACAAATTCGTTGCTCAGATGACACAGAGTCTTGATGAACCTAGGATGAACACTGGTCTCTTTTCATTACTACCCTGTTTAGTTATTAACTCATTAATTCACCATTGACAACTTTTAAGTCGTACGGATCACAGAAACCTAAGATCTTCGGGTCTGTCATTGGATAACTACCTTTGCTAGAATCAGTTGTAGACTTATTCTCACTATCACAGAGCTCATCTTTCCACATATGTGCCTGCGTGTTTTTCCTGTCCATCACACATTAGAAACTGGTCTGCTGCCATCAAATAATGACATAGAATAATATCACAACATAGATAGGATATTTGAAAACAGCTTTAAAAAATTATACAAACAAAGACGAACATGTTGTGTAATACGTACCATGGCCTCCAGGTGTGGATAAGGAATTCTCCTTCCATTAGTCTACTCTTAGAGGCAAAGAACAGAATCCATGACAAGAAGATGCTAGTTTTCTTCATCATTGACTATTGCATTCACCTTTCATTAACAATCATTAATTGAGAGAGTGCTTAGAAAAAAATGAAAAATTTTGAACTCCCTCTTAGCACAAGAGTAGAAAAGTTCAATATTTTGTACAGTTGCCATCACCATAGTCGAACAATACCAGCAATACTCATTTAAATAGCTACCGATGGTATTTTTGCTTTGTCATACATTTTAATTTTGACATCGCCAAATTTATGTTTTTAGTTTGTTTACTATTTCTTACAATGGTTTAATTATAAAAGAGTAGTAAAGTGCATAAAAACAAACTCTAAAACGTAATGTCAAGAGGATCATATGAAACAAAGAATGTGCTGCTCATCTTTGGGGTTGAACATGAGGATTCCACATATGGATTCATTCATGATGCCCACATCGGAGTCATCATTGATCAAAGTCTAGTCTTTATTTCTTCATTCATCTGTCTGTTGAGTAAGCTATCATCTCCCTTCCAATGTCAGCTCCATGACTTGCATAAGGTGAAGAAGTGCCCCTCTACTCCTAATTTGCATACAGAGCTACTACAGCATTGGTTTATCTATTAATCAACTATCTTCCACTTTTTATGTTTGCCTTATTAGTAGAGCATTTTGAATCAGCTCCTTACAAGCCACTGGCAAAATGCTGGCCACTTGTTAGGGGTATTATATACTTTGTAATAGTACAGTGATTACCGTAAGCAAACCACTTAAACAAAACTAAGAATGTTGGGTTCATAAGAACAACAATGCCAACCAACCAGAGCTTCCAGGGGCTAAACCACTACTGAAAGACTATACATGGACTGACCCAGGGCTCCAACTGCATATGTAGCAGAGAAAGGCCTTGTTGGGGCACCAGTGGAAGGGGAAGCCCTTGGGTCTGCCAAGGTTGGACCTCCAGTGCAAGGGAATTTGGGGGGTCAGTAAAGGGGATGGATGGGGGAATACCCGTATGGGAGAGGAGGAGGGAATGGGGGCTTATGGTCAGGAAACCAGAAAAGGGAATAGCATTTGAAATGTAAGTAAAGAAATATATCTAATAAAAAAATAAAGAAAAAAAAAAAAGAAGCAGGGTAAGGGGGGATGGGACAGGGAGGTTTCAGAGGGGAAACCAGGAAAGGGGATAACATTTGATATGTAAATAAATAAAATATTCAATTTAAAAAAAAAAGAATGCTGGTTTCAACTCACATTCAACATGAACTTCTTGGTAAAGTGCAGAGCCCTTGATGATGGCAGACTCGTTCCTTCACTCGGAGACAAATATGACACAGAATGTGAGGCAAGTATGATATTCTCACTATTCATTCTAGCTTTGTAACTTTTTGACTTAGAAAATCACTAATTTGAGTCTTTTATAAGAAGATAAATAATTTCAAACTAGCTACTGTAACATTTGGAATACTCCCTTAATAATATTGTCTATACATCATTAACCACAGAGGTAAGAGGAGTCACTTTCTCTTTAGATTTTTACATTCACTGTATATTCATAATTCTCTTACCACCTCATCTGTTTTTATGAATGGACAATGCCTAACTATAGTCATTGTTTTTATTTATATGTTTATTTATTCCCACATTGACCAATCATGAAAATGTATAAACACAAAACCCCAAAAGAGCTATACTGTTCTTTTTCTGCTACATTTCTGGTAACTAGCTATGCGATCATTTCAAACACTGACAGGGGGCTATGCAACCTTTGTGATGTTCATCAGAGTATGTAAGTATGTTCGTTGTACATACTCATACTCTACGAGCAGTAGTCATTGGTTCAAGGTTGACCACCTATTTCACTGATTTATACCTTGCCTATTCAGAGATAGAAAAAAGTGCAAAGTCCTATGATTTATGAAATGCCAAGAACACACTTGATATTCCTAATTTATATTGAGAGCATTCTTTTACTGAGAGTAATTGATTCAGGTTTTCATAACTGTATAATCAATAAAAGACTTAATATGCATCCATGATCAATCAACGAGATACAGTTGGTTGCCACTAACTATGTACTTTTAAATGATGTATTGAATACTGTTTGTTTGTTTCAACTTTTGTTTTTCGAGACAGGGTGTCTCTGTGTAGCTCTATCTGTCCTGGAATTTGTTTTGGAGCTCAGACTGGCCTTGAACTTAGAGATCTGCCTCTAGAGGCCTCTACCTATAACAGGCTGGTACTAAAGGCAGGCACTAATATACCTTTCTGCAAAAGGCACTGAGTATTCTTAAGTAAATCATTCAATACCAAAATTTGAATCTTTTTTTTTTAACTTCAGCAAAACAATTCAGATTCAGAATCAGAGCAGCAGAAAGAGGCCACAATCATGCAGGATGCTCCCGTCACACAGTGTGTCCATTCTATGGGCTACTGAACAGAGAAGATGACAAAATCAAGGCTCTCCCTGTAATGGCTTACACTGCGCACCTACCACTGGCCACTAGGCCAGCTAATTTTTGGAGTATATTTAATGTTCTGATTGCTTAAAGAGATGGAATTTTCAAACATCCTCAGAATGAAGACATTGTAATTTACATTATAAATGTCATCATGGGCAAAAAAAAACCCCTTTTTAAGGTGGCACAGTATTCTGTGCACACTAATCTATTTCTTGGCTCTCTTCATATTTTGGAGAATTGGATAATGCTTTACCCATTTCCTCTCCACTTATTTGTAAGACTGATTGCTACATTCTTGTATTGATACAATTATGAAAATGGAATGGAATTTATAAGAACACTGGAAAATGAACCTATTATATGGTCCTGTAGTCTTTCTACAAGAACACTTGAAATGAAAAGAATGGATTATATTCCTTCTTCAGTAGTTCTCAAAGTTCCAGACATGTAGTCAGCCATGTGACTCATGTTTCACAGTGATCATTTTCAATCATGGCTGTTTCTTTCTTTTTCCAATCACTCCTCTTCTATTGTCTGATAATTAGTTCAATAATCAGCTAATAATAATTTGAGCACCTATTATTCCAACAATTCTATAAAACCTCACTCCTAATCTCTGGGGAATTGTTCTGATCTTAATTAATCATCCTCAGAGTTTCATAAATAATTTGACAACTTCCATTCGTGTTTGTGGCTCTCATTGGTATGGAGCACCCATTCTTAATGCCATGTTGTATTTCGCAGTCACACATTTAGTTCCACTAAGCAAACCGCCAAACCTGAAAAAATAGTTCAAGCCATTACTCACAGTGGTCTGCCCAGCAGCTTCCACAATGTCAGCAGAGCTCCTAGCCATGGAGGGCATTGAGTCAGTGAGGAGCTAAGGAACGAAAAGCAGACATGATAAAGGCAAAATTTACACATTGATATTGACCTCTGATCACAATCTTCACTTACGCTGCCCTAGGTAATCCTTTGTGCACAGAGAGTATCTATTTAATTAGCTCTTAAATAAATATGGCGAGCTTAGCAATGATTCAGACATTCAAATAACTATGCTTTAGGTTGTAACTTTCACTGTTGGCTGAAAAGCGGATATGCATAATCCTATTTGACCTAAAAAGTATTTCTTGTTCATCATGTATTTTTATAATTGGACCATACCTAATCTTATTTATCTTTATTTGTAGATGGATTGATTCTTGCATCATCCAACTTTAAGAAGAGCAGGAAATGCATATTTATGAATGAGAACCAGAGTCACTTCTCCTTCTATTGTTGACACCTGGACTTTATGGTGGACCTCAGAGACTTAGTCACTATTTGTAGCTCAAATGTGCCACGAGTGGCCATCATCAATCCAAGACTAGTCCTATTTGTCTCCACTAATTCCTATATCATGTCCATGAATGAATCATTCTATAAAAACCTACTTTAAACACATATGCATAAAATTTATACTAACTCCATATATGTAATCTGTTACCCTTGACCTAGTGTGAATATGTTCCACCCCTTAGTAACAAAGGGACTAACCTTCTACAAACCATCAAAACTATGAGAAGAAGTTTGGGCAGATCGCACATCATCACAAGCAACTGATGGGGTGGAAGCCATTGAAGATGAATAGATTTCTTGGGAAAGTCCATTCTAAGGAACACAGAGCAAAGCAGAGGACAAAGCAATGACACCATTGCTACCAATCTTCATGTAGCCACTTATCTTCTCTATTGAATCTTGGTTTTCAGACTCATAGTCATCATGGATGATTCAAATGCCACCGTTTGTCATCATCAACCAAGATTAGCTCTCTGTCTCCTTAATTATTTTTACGTTCCCTATTAATTACTTAGTTATAAACCCTATGATTAGTAACTCCTACTGACGAAAAAACTGAATCTGAGTCTAGTAATTCGTAATCTGGAAATGGGATTTTTATAATATGTCCATCATATAACAATTCACTCTAGTTAACATAGTTGAATTACTCATGGACAATGTCATGTAGTCGCCCTATCTATCACTGGTACTCAAATGGTCATCTCTACCTACACTATACACTGCTTAACCACTACATTAAAACACTCAAACCAAGACAAGGAGAATCCGGTAACTCACACTCGTCTTCCTCGCCTCCTCGACAGGGTGCAAATGGAGCCCTTGACCCTTGGACGATCTTCTAATCACACGGTCCATCTTGAGTACAGAAAAGAGGGAGGAGAAGAGGAAGGGAGGGAAGGGGAGGGAGGAGGAGAGGAGAGAAGAGGATAATGAAATAGTTACAGAGAAGGCAGCAAAGGACAGAGCACTGGAACTCATATCTGTCTCAGGCTCTATCTACACAGATGGATAAACATGTCAGTACGCGAGAGCACCAGCTCTGAGGAAAGTGTACTTAGAAAAACATTTCTTGCTTTCTCTTTGATGATTATCTGTCATCTGAATCATTCATGCAAGCCACCATAATTTAAAAATATTTATACTATTGTCTTCTAAGATGAGTATCTTTAAACTTCCAGCAAAGCAAGAAAATAGCATCTGGTATTGACATTAGTTTCTCTATACACAAAAGGGCTTGGATGCCACTTTCTCCTCTTTGGATTCCATATTCTCAGTTACTAAGGGGAGTGTGTTTGTTTGTTTGTTTTGCCTTGATACTCGTGTTCATAAGTGAATAGAATTTCAATCGTTTATCTTCATGATTTTCTATATTTGTTCACTATTCAAGAAATTAAGAGCAGATCTGCTACAGGATGGACCCAGGGACGGGCACACGTATACCATCCTGGATTCATATCCTTGCATTCACCATCAACCCACTCTGGCTCTACACACTTTTATGTTGGGTCTTGATTGAATCATTAATTCACAAATAAAAATGGAAAGAATATTTCTTTCCCCAAGCACTGACACAGACTGAAAGCCACTCCTCTCTACTGAACCACTTTACCTCCTTCAGTGAGGAGTCCATGTTTATCAAACATGGTCAACTCAATGTCCTATTTCACATTAAGTTTGTAGGTGTCATTGGTTATATTTCCACTGATACACTGTAATTAAAACTTATTTTCATTGAATATATTCATTTGTGTTTATAAGCATGCATGCCAAGGGCATGTGCATGGAGGAAAGGGTATAATGTCTAGGAATCAGTTCTCTCTTTCTACCTTACCAGCTCTGTATTAGATACTTTTCAATAATGAAGTAACCAACTTTCAACAGACCACATAAAAAAGCAGGGATAGTAACTAGTACTCACACTGCCCCAAGCTCAACGCAGAGATGCAAACGTTCCACTGGTGACCATGAAGAATGCAGAAATCACCCCTGGAGCACACATTCTGAGGAGTACAGAACAGAATGCAAAGGAAAGGAAAGATGTCATTCTCCTTCAAGGACCTTTGCTTCTCTATCTGTCTATTGGATTGGACTTCTGAGCTTCAAGCAAATGTTATTCATCATCTCTCTCATACCTTGGTAACTATCATCACTGGTCCAGATGTGACTTGACCGTTCCTCGTTCCCATAGATACCGTTTACTGCCTAAGCCAATAATTCACTAGGAAAACTCATGATATACAAATATTCAACAGGAGCAAAGCTCTCTGATATATTCAGGTTGGTGCTCACAACGATATGTAAACACATGTGCTACCCAGATATTGTACTTATTCAGTATACAAGCCCATCTTCACCCCTGACAAGGTCAGGGTGGGCTTAGAAGATTCTACTTCATGCTATATAAAAATACAATGATGCTAACCAAAATATGGGCAAAATGTATGGCTTTTACCAATGCTTACCTTGATGCGGTCCTTAAACACAGGGAATTCTGAAACCAGCTCCAGACCCTGTGTGGGGAGCAACAGACAAAACACAAACAAGAAGTTGAAAAAATGACTTTTAAAAGCAGATAAAAGAGCAATGGTTTTCAATTTTGACTTACACAGTGATATATCTAATTCTTCACTAAATAATGAGGAATTCTTTACTATCCAGAACATAAACATCAGCTATAAGATGTAATGTTTGCATTATCATTAGTAAAAGAAGAAATGGTAAGGAACTGTTCTATATGGATCTGACTCAGGACAGGGTGGTAAGAACTCACGTCACCATATTTTCCTTACCCCTTCCCCCAGGCGGAAGCGCTGACTCATATGACGTTGCTACTTTACTGATTGATGAGCACTAACTATTTGCAGAATGTGTGCTGTGAAAGAATCATGAATGACTCATGGCCCTGAATACATGTTGCACTTTCTCAACGTTATCATGGACAGTCTAAGTCGGGTATGGGAACATTTGAGTGTGGCTTAACATTTAGAAGAACTTAGTGGTTATTAATAGGAATGATAATATTAATACGAAATATGATATGCATAGGTAGTGATATGCTAAACATGATTATTATCATAAATAACATAAATGTACCAGGGGAAAAAAACTAACCTAAAATGGAAATGATACATTTAATATGAAATAGAAAAAAAATGAAAACCTACGTGAAAGCATTTGGTTTTGCATTCTGAAGTTAAAACTAATGCTATATTATTAATCTTACACACGCCACATATGAAGAACTCTGCCATATTACTACGTGGTTTTACCATGCCCTGCACAAAATGACACTAAAGTGAATACTAGTTGTAGTGGTGTTGAAGGGACATCAGAGGAGGTATCTATAACATAAAATGTCTGCAAACATAAACCGATCAGCTTTATGGGAAAACGAGAAGCAGAAAAAAAAGGAAAGACATGATGAAAAGTCCTATTATCAGACCAAAAATTCCGTCGACTCACGAGACTCATAAGCAGACTTTCATGCCATGGAACTGGGTGTACTGAGCCTTTAGAATGAACTTAGTGTAAATGTTACACTGAATCTGATCAATGGCAATCCACGTACCGAATTACACTTCACTGATTTGGTTTCACAATTGATGAACATGTGAATTTTACAACAAATATGTAAATTTTACAACAAACATGTAAATTCTTACAACAACTGACAATTAAAAGTTAAGACCTTGAACCAGGCTCCACACAAGACAGAATGCTAATTTGGGACAGGCAGGGAGGCCATGGTGGTTCTGCATCAACCAGGTCAGCCTTTCTGAAGAATAAAGGGCAATGAAGAGAGAGAAACTGCTGAGACTGTGAATCACCACTCCATGCTCTCCACAGTTGGAGAACTTAGAATCACAGACTTCGCCTGGGCTGCACCTGTACCTTTTCTTCCCAGAAAAGACTAATTTCTTGTTATTTGAAGGGAAAAAGAGGTGGGCCCAGTCTATGCCACTGCATCATGCATGGGGTCAAATGTCAGTACAACCATCTCTCAATATGTTCCTTGCAATTTCCAAGCTGTGAGTCACTCCCGATGCAAGTTTGTGGTTCTATCTACTTTAACCCAACTTTGTCTGTCTGCCAGCCGTGTTTCCTTGTTAAGGAAAACTGATCAGATTCAGGAGTGTAGAGAGCAAGAGTGATCCTGCTGTGCCTATTCATACTACAGAGGCTAGCATGGGAAGGCTGGGTTCCTCTCTCCCAGGATTGGCTTATTGCTTGGCAAGTGTGGCATCACACTGCTTGGTCCTCAAAATAGCACTAATTTAACTCTTTCTGTCTATACTCTGCTGAACCCCCATGTTGTGATTGGACCCTCCATACCTATCAGCAGGTGCCCACAGGAGGATGAGAGCTGGAGGTGTCAAGTCACCATGGGCTTGGAACTGTTGCCCTGGCATCCCAGGATCTGTACATCACTGCAAACTGGGCCATCACAGGGTCTTCTTTTGGAGGGGAGAAGGCAGAAAAAGGAAAAGGATTATTGAGTCCTGCTCCCTAAGACAGCCCAGAATTCCTCCATTTCAAGGGTGCTGTCTCCCTGACTTTCTCTCTAAGGGAGTGGGTGTGGCCTTCTCTCACATTCAGGTAGATCATCAAGCCCAGGCTGACCCAGCTCCTGGGCAGACCTCAAGCTGCCCCATCCTTGATGCTGAGTAACATGATCAAAGAGCACCCAAGCCCTCACTCCCACCACAGGTCCTTAAAGGACAGGCATCTGCCTATGGGCCTCCATCCACAGATTAGCTCTTAGCAAGGCATTGAGATTGACCTCAGATGTCTGGTTACTTGGCGTTCATGGAATATCACTCAAACGCCACCAGATCTCATCATCGGTCCCGGATGGGACCCCTGCTCTCCCTAGCCTACTGTATGGCTTCACTTCTTAGTGGGTGCTGAGGGCAGAGCTCTCACCACAGGGTCCCAGAATACTCTGGGTGAGGCTTCCCAAAGAGCAGCCATTAAAAGAAGCCAGAAATCACTGCTACCTATTGCGCTAATGCTCTAACATTCCCATGCTACTGCACTAAGGCAGAAACACTCTCCCGCCAGTACACGTACTTGTAAACTCGGGACCGAGGAAGATTAAGATGTCCTCTCTGTTAGCAGAGCTCGGGGTTGTCACAGCAAGGAAGCAAGGTTGATTCCAGATCTCAGCATGCTGGTACCATCTGTTGGGTCAGCTTTTCTAAAGGGTACAGGGCAGAGAAGGGACAGACATGGTTGAGATTCTGTGGGTACTACTCCATGACCTCTCTAGTTAAGACAAGACAGGCTTTGTCTAGGCTGCACCTATTTTTTCTGTTAGCAGGAGAAACCAATGACTTGTCATTGGCCAAGAAAAGTGGCTGGCCTCAGTCCCCTTTGTGGCATCTTGCATGGGGCCAGCACGTCGTTGCCCCATCAATCAATGCACCCACAGGAGAAGTCAAGCTATGCAGTTGCCCACCAAGGCACAGGTTATGGTCACACTTGGTTCACCCTGACTTTACCTATTGGCCCACCATGTATTCATGGCTCATGGCAATTGGTTGGCTTCTGAAGCCAAGTTGACAAGAGACCTCGATCCTGCTCTCGTGACTCAAAGTAAAGAAGCTAGTCCTCATGGAAGGACCAAGTCATGTTGTTCTGTGTCTGACCTCAGATATCTGTTCACAAGGCTGTCATCGAGAAACACTCAGACGCCACCAGATCTCATCATTGGTCCCGGGTTGGGCTCCTTCCTCTTGAGCCTTCGGGAATGGCCCACTCCTTGGCTACTGCGGCATACTCGGGAGACCACACTGTAGCAGACTTCCCTGTGCAGTGCTCTGGCATCACACTGCCTCAAGCTAGTACTACGTTAAGTCTTCCTTTACATAGTTAGCTTAACTATGTCATGTTATGATGACATTCTCCATACCTATTAGCAGGCGCACACAGGAGGATGCGAGCTGGAGCTGTCAAGTCCCCATGGGGTCTGGACGGTTGCCATGGCATCCCAGGATCTGTCCATCACTGCAACGTCAGCCATCAGCAGGGTCATCTTCATGGAGGGGAGAAGGCAGAAAAAGGAAAAGGATTATTGAGTCCTGCTACCTAAGATAGCCCAGATTCCTCCATTTCAAGGGTGCTGTCTCCCTGACTTTCTCTCTAAGGCAGTGGGTGTGGCCTTTCCTCACATTCAGTTAGGTCATCAAGCCCAGTCTGATCCAGCTCTAGAGTAGACCTCAAGCTGCCCATCCTTGATGCTGAGTAACATGATAAAAGAGCACCCAAGTCCTCACTCGCACCACAGGTCCTCAAGGGACAGGCATCGGCCTATGGGCCTCCATCCACAGATTAGCTCTTAGCAAGGCATTGGGATTCACCTCAGATGTCTGGATACTTAGCGTTCATGGAATATCACTCAAACGCCACCAGATCTCATCATCGGTCCTCGATGGGACCCCTGCTCTCCCTAGACTACTGTGTGGCTTCATTTCTTAGTGGGTGTTGAGGGCAGAGCTCAGACTATAGGGTACCAGAATACTCTGGGTGATGTTCCCCAAATGGCAGCCATTACAAGAAGCCAGAAATCACTGCTACCTATTGCGCTAATGCTCTAACATTGCCATGCTACTCCACTAAGGCAGAAACACTCTCCCGCCAGTAAACGTACTTATAACCTCAGGAGCAAGGAAGATTAAGATGTCCTCTCAGTCAGCAGAGCTTGGGGTGGTCACAGCAAGGAAGCAAGGTTGATTCCAGATCTCAGCATGCTGGTACCATCTGTTGGGTCAGCTTTTCTAAAGGGTACAGGACAGAGAAGGGACAGACATTGTTGAGCCTCTGTGGGTACTACTCCATGACCTCTCCAGTTAGACAACACAGGCTTTTCCTAGGCTGTATCTATTTTTTCTAAGCACGAGAAAACAATTTCTTGCCATTGGCCAAGAAAAATGGCTGGCCTCAGTCCACATTGTGGCATCCTGCATGGAGCCAGCACCTCATTGCCCCATCAATCAATGCACCCACAGACTACAAGCTGTGCAGTTGCCCACCAAGGCACAGGTTATGGTCACACTTGGTTCGCCCTGACTTTACCTATTGGCCCACCATGTATTCATGGCTCATGGCAATTGGTTGGCTTCTGAAGCCAAGTTGACAAGAGACCTCGATCCTGCTCTCGTGACTCAAAGTAAAGAAGCTAGTCCTCATGGAAGGACCAAGTCATGTTGTTCTGTGTCTGACCTCAGATATCTGTTCACAAGGCTGTCATTGAGAAACACTCAGACGCCACCAGATCTCATCATTGGTCCCGGGTTGGGCTCCTTCCTCTTGAGCCTTCGGGAATGGCTCACTCCTTGGCTACTGCGGCATACTCGGGAGACCACACTGTAGCAGACTTCCCTGTGCAGTGCTCTGGCATCACACTGCCTCAAGCTAGTACTAAGTTAACTCTTCCTTTACATAGTTAGCTTAAGCACCCATGTTATGATGACATTCTCCATACCTATAAGCAGGCGCACACAGGAGGATGAGAGCTGGAGATGTCAAGTCCCCATGGGCTCGGGACGGTTGCCATGGCATCCCATCACTGCAACCTTGGCCATCACAGTGTCATATTCTTGGAGGGGAGAAGGCAGAAAAAGGAAAAGGATTATTGAGTCCTGCTCACTAGGATAGCCCAGAATTCCTCCATTTCAAGGGTGCTGTCTCCCTGAATTTCTCTCTAAGGCAGTGGGTGTGGCCTTCCCTCACATTCAGGTAGACCATCAAGCCCAGTCTGACCCAGGTCTAGGGTAGGGTAGACCTCAAGGTGCCCCATCCTGGATACTGAGTAACATGATCAAAGAGCACCCGAGCCCTCACTGGCAACACAGGTCCTCAAAGGACAGGCATCTGCCTATGGGCCTCCATTCACAGATTAGCGCTTAGGAAGGCATCGGGATTGACCTCAGATGTCTGGTTACTTGGCGTTCATGGAATATCACTCAAACGCCACCAGATCTCATCATCGGTCCAGCATGGAACCCCTGCTCTCCCTAGCCGATTGTATGGCTTCACCTCTTAGTGGGTGCTGAGGGTAGAGCTCTCACCACAGGGTACCAGAATACTCTGGGTGTTGCTCCCCAAAGAGCAGCATTAAAAGAAGCCAGAAATCACTGCTACCTATTGCGCTAATGCTCTAACATTCCCATGCTACTGCACTAAGGCAGAAACACTCTCCCTCCAGTACACGTACTTATAAACTCGGGACCGAGGAAGATTAAGATGTCCTCTCTGTCAGCAGAGCTCGGGGTTGTCACAGCAAGGAAGCAAGGTTGATTCCAGATCTGAGGATGCTGGTACCATCTGTTGGGTCAGCTTTTCTAAAGGGTACAGGGCAGAGAAAGGACAGACAGTGTTGAGCCTCTGTGGGTACTACTCCATGACCTCTCTAGTTAAGACAACACAGGCTTTGTCTAGGCTGCACCTATTTTGTCTGTTAGCAGGAGAAACCAATTACTTGCCATTGGCCAAGAAAAATGGCTGGCCTCAGTGGACGTTGTGGCATCTTGCATGGGGCCAGAACGTCGTTGCCCCATCAATCAATGCACCCACAGGAGAAGTCAAGCTATGCAGTTGCCCACCAAGGCACAGGTTATGGTCACACTTGGTTCGACCTGACTTTACGTATTGGCCCACCATGTATTCATGGCTCATGGCAATTGGTTGGCTTCTGAAGCCAAGTTGACAAGAGACCTCGATCCTGCTCTCGTGACTCAAAGTAAAGAAGCTAGTCCTGAAGGAAGGACCAAGTCATGTTGCTCTGTGTCTGACCTCAGATATCTGTTCACAAGGCTGTCATCGAGAAACACTCAGACGCCACCAGATCTCATCATTGGTCCCGGGTTGGGCTCCTTCCTCTTGAGCCTTCGGGAATGGCCCACTCCTTGGCTACTGCAGCATACTCGGGAGACCACAGTGTAGCAAACTTCCCTGTGCAGTGCTCTGGCATCATACTGCCTCAAGCTAGTACTAAGTTAACTATTCCTTTACATAGTTAGCTTAACCACCCGTGTTATGATGACATTCTCCATACCTATCAGCAGGTGCCCACAGGAGGATGAGAGCTGGAGCTGTCAAGTCACCATGGGCTCTGGACGGTTGCCATGGCATCCCAGGATCTGTTCATCACTACAACCTTGGCCATCACAGGGTTTTCTTCTTGGAGGGGAGAAGGCAGAAAAAGGAAAAGGATTATTGAGTCCTGCTCCCTAAGACAGCCCAGAATTCCTCCATTTCAAGGGTGCTGTCTCCCTGACTTTCTCTCTAAGGGAGTGGGTGTGGCCCTCCCTCACATTCAGGTAGATCATCAAGGCCATTCTGACCCAGCTCATGGGCAGACCTCAAGCTGCCCCATCCTTGATGCTGAGTAACATGATCAAAGAGCACTCAAGCCCTCACTCCCACCACAGGTCCTTAAAGGACAGGCATCTGCCTATGGGCCTCCATCCACAGATTAGCTCTTAGCAAGGCATTGAGATTGACCTCAGATGTCTGGTTACTTGGCGTTCATGGAACATCACTCAAACGCCACCAGATCTCATCATCGGTCCCGGATGGGACCCCTGCTCTCCCTAGCCGATTGTATGGCTTCACTTCTTAGTGGGTGCTGAGGGCAGAGCTCTCACCACAGGGTCCCAGAATACTCTGGGTGAGGCTCCCCAAAGAGCAGCCATTAAAAGAAGCCAGAAATCACTGCTACCTATTGCGCTAATGCTCTAACATTCCCATGCTACTGCACTAAGGCAGAAACACTCTCCCGCCAGTACACGTACATATAAACTCGGGACCGAGGAAGATTAAGATGTCCTCTCTGTCAGCAGAGCTCGGGGTTGTCACAGCAAGGAAGCAAGGTTGATTCCAGATCTGAGGATGCTGGTACCATCTGTTGGGTCAGCTTTTCTAAAGGGTTCAGGACAGAGAAGGGACAGACATTGTTGAGCCTCTGTGGGTACTACTCCATGACCTCTCCAGTTAGACAACACAGGCTTCATCTAGGCTGCACCTATTTTTTCTGTTAGCAGGAGAAACCAATTACTTGCCATTGGCCAAGAAAAATGGCTGGCCTCAGTCCCCATTGTGGCATCCTGCATGGGGCCAGCACGTCGTTGCCCCATCAATCAATGCACCCACAGGAGAAGCCATCTGTGCAGTTGCCCAACAAGGAACAGGTTATGGTCACCCGTGGTTCGCCCTGACTTTACCTATTGGCCCACCATGTATTCATGGCTCATGGCAATTGCTTGGCTTCTGAAGCCAAGTTGACAAGAGACCTCGATCCTGCTCTCGTGACTCAAAGTAAAGAAGCTAGTCCTGAAGGAAGGACCAAGTCATGTTGCTCTGTGTCTGACCTCAGATATCTGTTCACAAGGCTGTCATCGAGAAACACTCAGACGCCACCAGATCTCATCATTGGTCCCGGGTTGGGCTCCTTCCTCTTGAGCCTTCGGGAATGGCTCACTCCTTGGCTACTGCGGCATACTCGGGAGACCACAGTGTAGCAAACTTCCCTGTGCAGTGCTCTGGCATCATACTGCCTCAAGCTAGTACTAAGTTAACTCTTCCTTTACATAGTTAGCTTAAGCACCCGTGTTATGATGACATTCTCCATACCTATCAGCAGGTGCCCACAGGAGGATGAGAGCTGGAGCTGTCAAGTCCCCATGGGCTCTGGACGGTTGCCATGGCATCCCAGGATCTGTCCATCACTACAACCTTGGCCATCACAGTGTCATATTCTTGGAGGGTAGAAGGCAGAAAAAGGAAAAGGATTATTGAGTCCTGCTCACTAGGATAGCCCAGAATTCCTCCATTTCAAGGGTGCTGTCTCCCTGACTTTCTCTCTAAGACAGTGGGTGTGGCCTTCCCTCACATTCAGGTAGACCATCAAGCCCAGTCTGACCCAGTTCTAGGGCAGACCTCAAGCTGCCCCATCCTTGATGCTGAGTAACATGATCAAAGAGCACCCAAGCCCTCACTGGCAACACAGGTCCTCAAAGGACAGGCATCTGCCTATGGGCCTCCATTCACAGATTAGCGCTTAGGAAGGCATTGAGATTGACCTCAGATGTCTGGATACTTGGTGTTCACGGAATATCACTCAAACGCCACCAGATCTCATCATCGGTCCCGCATGGGACCCCTGCTCTCCCTAGCCTACTGTGTGGCTTCACATCTTAGTGGGTGCTGAGGGCAGATTCTAACCACAGGACACCAGAATACTCTGGGTGATGCTCCCCAAATGGCAGCCATTAAAAGAAGCCAGAAATCACTGCTACCTATTGCGCTAATGCTCTAACATTCCCATGCTACTGCACTAAGGCAGACACTCTCCCGCCAGTACACGTACTTATAAACTCTGGACCGAGGAAGATTAAGATGTCCTCTCTGTCAGCAGAGCTCGGGGTTGTCACAGCAAGGAAGCAAGGTTGATTCCAGATCTGAGGATGATGGTACCATCTGTTGGGTCAGCTTTTCTAAAGGGTACAGGGCAGAGAAGGGACAGACACGGTTGAGGCTCTGTGGGTACTACTCCATGACCTCTCCAGGTAGACAACACAGGCTTTTCTAGGCTGCACTTATTTTTTTCTGTTAGCAGGAGAAAGAAATGTCTTGCCATTGGCCAAGAAAAATGGCTGGCCTCAGTCCACATTGTGGCATCCTGCATGGGGCCAGCACCTCATTGCCCCATCAGTCAATGCACCCAGAGCCTACAAGATGTGCAGTTGCCCACCAAGGCACAGGTTATGGTCACACTTGGTTCGCCCTGACTTTACCTATTGGCCCACCATGTATTCATGGCTCATGGCAATTGGTTGGCTTCTGAAGCCAAGTTGACAAGAGACCTCGATCCTGCTCTCGTGACTCAAAGTAAAGAAGCTAGTTCTCATGGAAGGACCAAGTCATGTTGTTCTGTGTCTGACCTCAGATATCTGTTCACAAGGCTGTCATCGAGAAACACTCAGACGCCACCAGATCTCATCATTGGTCCCGGGTTGGGCTCCTTCCTCTTGAGCCTTCGGGAATGGCTCACTCCTTGGCTACTGCGGCATACTCGGGAGACCACACTGTAGCAGACTTCCCTGTGCAGTGCTCTGGCATCACACTGCCTCAAGCTAGTACTAAGTTAACTCTTCCTTGACATAGTTAGCTTAACTATGTCATGTTATGATGACATTCTCCATACCTATAAGCAGGCGCACACAGGAGGATGCGAGCTGGAGCTGTCAAGTCCCCATGGGCTCTGGACGGTTGCCATGGCATCCCAGGATCTGTCCATCACTGCAACATCAGCCATCAGCAGGGTCATCTTCATGGAGGGGAGAAGGCAGAAAAAGGAAAAGGATTATTGAGTCCTGCTCCCTAAGATAGCCCCGAATTCCTCCATTTCAAGGGTGCTGTCTCCCTGACTTTCTCTCTAAGGCAGTGGGTGTGGCCTTTCCTCACATTCAGGTAGATCATCAAGCCCAGTCTGATCCAGCTCTAGGGTCGACCTCAAGCTGTCCCATCCTTGATGCTGAGTAACATGATCAAAGAGCACCCAAGTCCTCACTCGCACCACAGGTCCTAAAGGGACAGGCATCTTCCTATGGGCCTCCATCCACAGATTAGCTCTTAGCAAGGCATCGGGATTCACCTCAGATGTCTGGATACTTAGCGTTCATGGAATATCACTCAAACGCCACCAGATCTCATCATCGGTCCTCGATGGGACCCCTGCTCTCCCTAGACTACTGTGTGGCTTCATTTCTTTTTTTTTTTTTTTGGTTCTTTTTTTTCCGGAGCTGGGGACCGAACCCAGGGCCTTGCGCTTCCTAGGCAAGTGCTCTACCACTGAGCTAAATCCCCAACCCCGTGTGGCTTCATTTCTTAGTGGGTGTTGAGGGCAGAACTCAGACTACAGGGTACCAGAATACTCTGGGTGATGCTCCCCAAATGGCAGCCATTACAAGAAGCCAGAAATCACTGCTACCTATTGCGCTAATGCTCTAACATTCGCATGCTACTGCACTAAGGTAGAAACACTCTCCGGACAGTACACATACTTATAACCTCAGGACCGAGGAAGATTAAGATGTCCTCTCAGTCAGCAGAGCTTGGGGTGGTCACAGCAAGGAAGCAAGGTTGATTCCAGATCTCAGCATGCTGGTACCATCTGTTGGGTCAGCTTTTCTAAAGGGTACAGGGCAGAGAAGGGACAGACACTGCTGAGCCTCTGTGGGTACTACTCCATGACCTCTCTAGTTAGACAACACCGGCTTTCCCTAGGCTGTACCTATTTTTTCTAGTAGCAGGAGAAACCAATTTCTTGCCATTGGCCAAGAAAGTGGCTGACCTCTGTCTACATTGTGGCACCCTGCACGGGGCCAGCACGTCGTTGCCCCATCAGTCAGTGCACCCACAGGAGACTACAAGCTGTGCAGTTGCCCAACAAGGCACAGGTTATGGCCACACTTGGTTCACCCTGACTTTACCTATTGGCCCACCACGTATTCATGGCTCATGGCAATTGGTTGGCTTCTGAAGCCAAGTTGACAAGAGAGTTCGAACTTGCTCTTGTGACTCAAAGTAAAGAAGCTAGTTCTCATGGAAGGACCAAGTCATGTTGCTCTGTGTCTGACCTCAGATATCTGTTCACAAGGCTGTCATTGAGAAACACTCAGACGCCACCAGATCTCATCATTGGTCCCGGGTTGGGCTCCTTCCTCTTGAGCCTTCGGGAATGGCTCACTCCTTGGCTACTGCGGCATACTCGGGAGACCACACTGTAGCAGACTTCCCTGTGCAGTGCTCTGGCATCACACTGCCTCAAGCTAGTACTAAGTTAACTCTTCCTTTACTTTGCTTAACCACCCATGTTATCATAACATTCTCCATACCTATCAGCAGGTGCCCACGGGAGGATGAGAGCTGGAGCTGTCAAGTCCCCATGGGCTCGGGACGGTTGCCATGGCATCCCAGGATCTGTCCATCACTGCAACGTCAGCCATCAGCAGGGTCATCTTCATGGAGGGGAGAAGGCAGAAAGAGGAAAAGGATTATTGAGTCCTGCTCCCTAAGATAGCTCAGAATTCCTCCATTTCAAGGGTGCTGTCTCCCTGACTTTCTCTCTAAGGAAGTGGGTGTGGCCTTCCCTCACATTCAGGTAGATCATCAAGGCCATTCTGACCCAGCTGCAGGGCAGACCTCAAGCTTCCCCATCTTTGATGCTGAGTACCATGGTCAAAGAGCACCCAAGCCCTCATCTCACCACAGGTCTTCAAGGGATAGGCATCTGCCTATGGGCCTCCATCCACAGATTAGCTCTTAGCAAGGTATCGGGATTGACCTCAGATATCTGGATACTTGGCGGTCATGGAATATCACTCAAACACCACCAGATCTCATCACCGGTCCTGGTTGAGGCCCCTGCTCTCCCTAGCCTATTGTATGGTTTCACTTCATAGTGGGTGCTGAGGGCAGAGCACTGATATCAGGGTCCACAATATTCTGGGTGCTGGTGCCTAAAAAGCATCCATTAAAACAACCCAGAAATCACTACTAACTATTGTGCTAATGCTCTAGCACTCTCATTCTACCACAGGAATTCAGGAACATTTTCCTGCCACTACACATACCTATAAGCTGGTGGCCAAGGAAGATCGTGATGTCGCCTCTATGTCAGCAAGTCTCAGGGTTGTCATAGTGAAGATTTAGGTGGGTTCTGGATTTGAGCACACTTGTACCACATGTCCAGTCCATTTTTCTGAAGAATAAAGGGCAGA
Organism: Rattus norvegicus; assembly: GCF_021556685.1. NCBI lineage: Eukaryota > Metazoa > Chordata > Mammalia > Rodentia > Muridae > Rattus > Rattus norvegicus. Next base: position 134,708,889 of record NC_141539.1, on the reverse strand, counting down.
GAAGAAGAGATACCTTTGATGGTCTGTGGGTATCATTCTGTGCCCTCCATTGTTATGGAGCCCAGGCTCTTAAAGTTTGCCTAGGCAATAATTGTGTTTTCTCTTCCCAGGGGACACTAATTTATTTCTATTTCCCAGGAAAAAGAACAGGCTGGCCTCGGTCTCTACTATGCCATACGTCATGGGGCCTGCACTTCATTGCCAGTATCACTCAACACACCCCCTGGAGTTTTAAAGATGTGCTGCTCTGTCAGTAAGCACTGGCCATGGTACCAAGCCCTCTCCCCCAACATTGCCTATCTGCCAGCCATGTTTCCTTGTCTAATGGAAACAGGTTAAAGTCAGGGCAAAGTCCTAAAGTGTGTTACTTTTCTTAGGCCATAGGCTAGCCTAAAAATGCAGCCCAGCTGAAGTTGCTTTGTGTCTGACCTCAGATATCTGTTCACAAGGCTGTCATCGAGAAACACTCAGATGCCACCAGATCTCATCATTGGTCCTCAGTTGGGCTCCTCTCTCTTGAGCCTTTGGAAATGGCTCACTCGTGGGCTAGTGTGGTATGCTCGGGAGACCACACTGTAGAAGACTACCCTGTGCTATGGTATCTCATTGCCTAGTCCTGGAGCTAACACTAGATTAATTGGTTTTCACCATACTCTGCTTAACTTCCCGTGTTTTGGTGTTCTGATTAGTCCTTCCATACCTATCAGTAAGTGCCCACTGAACGATCAAAGCTGCAGCTGCAGCTCTGTACTGTTACCACGGCATCCCAGGATCTATCTGTCACTGCAACCCTTTGAGATCACTGGGAAATCTCTCTGGATGGTAGAAGGCAGAGAAGGAAATAGAAATATTGACACTTGGTCTCAAGGATGGCCCCCAATTCCTACATTTGAAGGGCGTTGTCTTGCAGGTTTTCTCACTATGGGAATGGGGTGACCTTCCCTCCTAGTCAAGTAGATTATTAAGTAGTCCAGGATGACCCCATTCTAATCCAGATTGTCTGCATTAGCCTTTCTTGCGAGTAATATTATTACCAAATGTCTCCTCTAGCATTTGCTACCATTCCCTTTTCGCTTTTGGAACCTTGCTTTAGCTACCAAACTTCAATTCAGCCAACTCACATCTCTCAATCTTCCTTGATAACTTTATGTAGTCCACGAACCAAAGATTCACAAGGTTTAGGCTGTATGCGTCGTGCTTATCTCTAACTTGGCAGTAAAGTCCTCAGTGTCCTTGACCTCCAACTTCTGTTCACTCGTAGTCACCAATCAGCACTGAAATGATATCGTATAATTGTACCATCTCCTTCTTTTTGGCACTTCTCTCAGTCATCTACATCCAATCTTTAATTATTCATGTGGTGAACTCATAGACCAGCAATATATTAAAATGTATGTTAATTACCCTCCAAACTCCATGTATAGTTAATGAATCATAGATTCCATCTTCAATTTTGAAAGCATTTGCTTTTAACAATCATGTTTTACAACATGAACTAATTCACCCTAACCAAGAATATAGACATTATCTATAATTCACACTCTCCCAAGTTCACACAAAATTAAAAGATTCGCATTTGATTATTTCCCTGGGAGGACGCCTCCATCTTTTATATATTTATTTACTCTTTGATTGATATTCAAGGAATTAGAAGACGAGAGAGGTGACAATGGGGTGCAGTCCTGCTGCTAGATGAACAGGGGCATGTGTCCTCTTTGACTTACAGCCTCTGTGTTCCCAATCCAGTGGGTGTATCTCTACTCTCCTGCCTTCACTTTTCTCCTTACTGGCTGTTCAGACTCACGTATTCACTGATAACAGTGGAAATCCCTACTGTGTTTCTCAAACACTGAAACAAGCCGGGAGCGCCCCTCAGACAGAGAAAAAAGCTCATGCAAATTCTCCTTCAGTGATGAATCATGGTTTTACGGGCATGGCCAATTCAATCGTCTAGTTTGTGATAATTTAATTTGTTTCATTGGTCACATTTGGCCTAATGCAATCATATTTCACATTCATTTTTATGATGCTTATTTCTCTGAGTTGAGGGAAAGAGCAGTGGAAAAAATAGGAGAACTTTAGGGGACCCTATTCTTCCTTCCAATCTGTGGTTCTAAGTCTCCAACTAGGGTAATTAGGCTTTCTCTGCTTAGCCATCTCTCTGCCCCTTACTTCTCTCTGCTAAATAATGCAAACTATCTATACCACATCAACGCTCTCAGCTTTCAGACACCAGCTCCTGTCATCTGACATGTACATGTAAGACAGCTGTCATCAACCATTCCAGGGAGAGTCCACATTACTTATTTCTACTGATTTGATTGTTTTATACTAGAGCAACATAAGATTTCCGAGTCTTGCCTTAATTAATATTTAACTGGGAATGCAAGTTCAACACAGGCATATGAGGTATAGTAATAATACCGGTGTAGGTAACCTGTTTGTTTTAGCCAAAGCTTTTCTTGACATTCGTGACCACCATTAAAGAAGCACCCGTATTACCATAGAGTAGTCTATTTGCAGAATACATCTAATCAAATAAGGATCATTGACTTATGTGTGTGCTTATCACTGCTCTAAATAAGATATCACGAGTCCATGTCAACTACAGTCATCATTAACATCGTAGATCCCTAACATGTTTTCTAAAGAGCCTCTACTCAAAGAATGCCATCATGTGTATAGCTGTGACATACACCTACAAGGACCACTAATGCACATCTCTGTTTTTTTTCCTGCTAGAACTGAATTATTCAATGACTTTCCTCAATGCCATATACTATCATACAATTGCTCTAGTGCTTCCAACAACAAATTGACATTAAATTTGGCAAGGTCACACACGTGACTTTATATGCTACGTCATATGAACTGTAAATATACCATGTGGTTAGGTTTTACACTATTCGCTAATGCAAAGGATAATCTTCAGTGCCATCAGAACCGTAAAAAAATTAATTACTATTTATATTTGTCCCAAGATCAAGAGATATATGAATGAATGGGTGAAATACGCAGAAACCCTACTACCTAGGAGTAGCAATTCTGGTAGAGAACAAAGCAGAGAATAAGAAATGAGCCCTGTTCCAGAGGTTCATGCTTACATATTTATCTTTTATTGAGCCTCAGGGTTTGAGATACATGTTAATCATTATTTAAGTCTCATACACTGACAGTTATGATCACTTATCCTGGGATAGCTCAATATCTCTTCACTCTTATTTACATTAACCTACTAGTAATGCTGTGGAAGGCAATGATTCTATCTATCTATCTATCTATCTATCTATCTATCTATCTATCTATCTACCTATCTACCTATCTACCTATCTACCTATCTATCATCTAGCTAGCTAAATTACTTGTCTTATATAGTGTATCTATCTATAATTATAGTATTGTTATACCTATCTATGTAGATAGATAGATAGATAGATAGATAGATAGATAGATAGATAGATAGATACAGATAACAAGAATACAGTATTTGGGGATAGAACCCCCACTGCCTTTAATTGACTGAGCTTGGCTTTTCATTATACCAATTACTCAGTTAAAATATTCATCATAGTCCCAAGATGAGTGCACTAGAACTTCTACGTCTGCCTATGTCTAAAACAGAAAGGAAATTGTCCAAGGAAACCAAAACAAGATCTGTGCCTATTACTTACCCTGATTTACAGGTTCCAGTGAGAGACACACCATTGAGCCCCGACCACTGAGCCCCAACCACAGAGAATTCCATCCCAGGCTCCGGTGGGAGAGCACTGGGAAGAGCACAGAACAGGGCAGATGCACATAAAGAAGATGAAAAGCAGGGAGAGCCTTCCCACAGACCTTTGGTTTTTAGCTTTGCTTTCTCAGCTGACTTATTTACTCATTCATTTAACAGTGCAAGCTCTTACTGTAACAAAAGATATGGGAACAATTTAAATTAGAAACCAATTTAACATAGCCCCACACCCAGCTGCTGAGAAAGGCTCCACCACCTGCTGTCTATACTAGCTGAGGATGAAAGTGTGGGAGTTATGACCGTTGCCCATTGTGCCTCACTGTTTGCATATCAAAGTGCCCCCAACACACTGCATATGTTTGAATTTGATTAATACATCAGTTGCTGTTTGAATTATAGTTCCACTTCTTAATTCTAATGACAAAATTAACATATATCAACACAGGTACCAAGCTCAAAGTCCTTAGGGATTCCTAAATATGTCTAGCACAGCGGCTCTCAGCTTGCCCAATGCTGTGACACTTTAATACAGCTCATTATGTTGTGGTGACCCTCAACCATAAATTATTTTGTCACAACTTCACCACTATAATTTTGCTACTATTATGAATCATAGTGTAAATATCTGATATGTGACCCCTATGTAATGGTCAAAGGTCTGTGACCCACATGTTGAGAACTGTGGGTCTCGGGGATGTCTTCCTCCAAGAAAATGAACTATCATGAATTTCTTGGGCTATTAGAGTTCAGATGTTTCAAGCAGTGAATGAGACTCACTCTCAATTGCCATCACCCCCAGTCCATGTTTTAGCGTCTTGTTTTCAAACTCGAATTTACTTTAATCTATGTTACTAATTAGAGTCAATCAATAAAATAGTTCAGTTTACAAAACTCTAAGAACGTGATGCTTGACAGGTTAACATCTGTCTGTAGAATCTTATTTTCTTGAGACTTTATCGTTTGTTAATTGGCCTCAGTGTGGCAGTGATCAATCAGGAAACACAACAACTGAGTTCACTCTCTCATGAGGCTACAGTTAACTTCTTTTTGGATGAGTAGTAGTGTCCCAAGCATGTATCTACCACATTCTCTCATCCACACATCAACCAGAGGCTACTCAGTCTGTCCCAACTTAGCCCTTTTAGATAGCACTGCAGAGAACATGGAAGGGTATAAGGAGATATATATATATATATTATATATAATATATATATGTATATACTATATATATATATATTTGAGACAAAGGCACCACAATTTTCTTTACATATTAGAGGGTTGGTTGGGTTATTAGAAACTCTGTTTGTTGAGGGCTTTTGTTTGAGAACCCTCAATGCTATTTCTATAACATTCAATTAATGTATATTCCCATCAACAACGTTCAAAGGAAACCTGATTTCTCCCCCATTGCCAGTCATTGCTACCAACAGTCTTTCTTGATAGCAGTCTTTCTTACTGGAGTGAGGGGTTTTCTTGCTTTAATTGGGTTTTCACTTTTCTGGCGATTGATCACACAGTTCATTCTTTCATAGACTACTTGGCTATCTGTATACTTTTTTTTTTTGAGGCGTGCATACTTATGTCTAATGAACGTGATTTACTGCTTTGGGTTTTGGGTATTGAATCTTGGGCTCCTTATTTAGTCTAGATCAGTTCAGTGGCTCTCACTCTGTATGCTGTGACCCCTTTGGGGGTCAAATAACTTGCTCACGGGGGCCATCTAACACTGTCAGAAAATGGAGATATTTACATTATGATTAATCACCGTAGCAAAATTACAGTTGTGGAGTAGCAATGAAAATAATTTTATGGGAGGGAGTTCACCACAACACAAGAAACTGCATAAAAGAACTGCAGCATCAGGAAGGTTAAGAACAACTGCTTTAGGTATAAGAAACATGTTAGGTTCTTTCAGCCGTAAAGGAGAATGGCATTCTATAATTTTTAGTGATTGGATGGCACTGGAGATGATCATATCGAAGGAAATAGGCCAAGCACAAAAAGACAAACACAATATGGTCTCACTCATGTGGGACACGAAAGAGTTCATCTGCAGAGAGTTGACAGTGGAGTGATAGTTACCAGATGGTAAAGTGAGAAGAGAGAAATGAAGAAAAGTCGCTAAGTTACAGTTCGATGGCCTTATGTGATGTGGAGCAACTCTAGGTGACAGTTGCTTAATATCTTGAAGGGCTTGGGAAAAGGACAGTGGGTTTGCAGGATAATGAGGAAATTATGATGAGGGAACGGATATGATGAGGGAACTGGAAACTCACACAAAGTAAGCATGTAGCGAGACACCCGCAGGCACCACTTGGTTCAAAATCATTTCTGTTTGTGCTCAGGCAGAGTGAGGGGAAAACTACTTTCTAGTTGCTTCATGTTTCTTCTGCTCCCCACCCCCACTCCACTGTTAAAGCCATCAGTTTATGATTTTAAAAACACAATCAACACTATGGGCACCTTTAATCAATTAAACAAGGAAAATAAGATTGTTGGCTGTTATAGTGCACACACGGCATGGCAGGGAGTATCAGTGAAGGGAGCTTCCTGCTCAGTCCAGGGCCTCCGTCTGAGGAGTACAAAGCAGAAGTTGGACATTGTCTCTCTATTAACTCATATTACTATGACACTTTACCATCCCCTTCTACAGATTCACTGCAAAGCTATCTATTCATTTTCTTCTTAACGAGCTTCAAATTTATAATTGATATATTTTAATGATTGAGAAGGACTTGCCTGCATCATCCTTAGTCCAGAATAATTTCTGATGTAACAGGCTTGATGACTGATGAACACAATTCCAGCACTTGACTGTCTTACACAATAAGTTTGAGAATTTGAAAACAGCCTGGACCAAATAGGGAGACCTCATTAGATAAAAACAACCCCGGCTGGAGAGAGGGCTCAGCAGTTAAGAGTATTAACTGCTCTTCCAGAGGTCCTGAGTTCAATTCCCAGCAACCACATGGTGGCTCACAACATTTGTAATGGGATCTGATGCACTCCTCTGGTGTGTGTCTGAAGACAGCTACAGTGTACTCATATAAATAAAAAATAAATAAATAAATAATATTTAAAAGGTCCTAATACTTATATCCTAGCTAGCTATTTTAATGATGAGATATTTTTTTTACCTTTGTCATCTCTACACATACATTTGTTTCTTCAAACTGCCTTGAATCTTTTATAATAATATTTTAAACTAATGAACCCAAAGATATTAAATGAAACCCTTATAATGGATACACAGGGCCCACATTTAAATAAGGCCCTGTCCATTTGTGTGAGACCTCAGAGTTCTAGACATATGATGTTCAAATGTGTACCTCGCATGCCACAGCCATTAGGAGGCATCAGATGCCGGATGGATCTCTATTCACTAATACATTTTACCCTTGTGGATTGTTTCGTCAACATGGAAAATATATAAGCCACAAAATGGAAGAATGTAGGAAAGTCCCTAACATTTGTCTACAAATAAAACCTGTCAACCACCACATCTTTTGGTTACAGTCCGCATTTCTTCATGAATGGAAAAATCAGTAAGTGTTTCAATCATCCTGTGTAGAACTGAGCAAACAAACTTAACTCTCGCTCACAATGAAGAGAAGGGATGTGAGCACCAAGGAGAGGACCAGAGAAGAACCCACCCTCTCTAGATCATCCATTCTGAAGAGTACAGATCAGAGCAGGGGACGAAAAACTACACTCACCCCCTCCAACCCTTGCTTCTTAACATATCCATCCCGTTAGACCTCAGAGTTATAAACACATGACATTCAGTCAGAATTCATCCCCTGACACCCCTTCACTTATTTCTATACTGTGTGTTAACCAATCTATTGAGTAACTAATAATGTTTCTAAAAGCCTATGATTGGAAAAGCCCAATAAGAACACGGCTGGTTGTAATCCAGAATGATGTCTGGGTCAATAGATGTCTTCAGTTAATGATCCTTAGCTCTTCATACACAACAGTAATCAGTATACTTACTCATTTTCATCTAAAAATGTAAAGGTGGCTTCAGTTTTCCTCACGTGATTACACCATAAAAATTAAAAAATACAACGTATTCTCCCTAAATTGACCACCCAAACCAAAGTAGGAATTAGAAATATTACTTACATCATCCTCCAGGCTCCCAACAGAAACAGACCATAGAGAACTCTACCATGGAGAACTCCATCAACATACACAGGACCATGGGGAACAGAAGGAGATAGAAAACATGCTTTAAAATATGTTGTAGGAAAACATTGAGACACTCTACCCACTGGTCTTTAATTTTATCTTTAGCTTAGAGCAGTGGTTCTCCACTTTTCTCATGTTCTCGTGATCCCCCACAACCGAAAGATTATCTTGTTGCTATTTCGAATCTTATATGAACTGTAATTTAAACATCTGATAAGCAACCCCTGTGAAAAGGTCATTTGATCCCTCCTCACAGGGGTTGCAACCCACAGAACCACTGACTGAAGAGACTCATCTCTACATTCATTAACTTAACAGGATATGGGTTTGGTTTTTCAGTTTGCAGAAAAGAGAATTTGAAATTTTCTATATATTGAGAACACTGGCACCTTCCCATAGAAAGTCCATACCATCTTTAGCCACAAAATAGGCAGTGATGACGTCAGACAGGTGAACTTGGACCTCTTTTCCTAACATATTATAATGTTCCTGTCTATGTATTCTTGTCAATGGACAATATTTCATCAATTGAATGACTGGTATCCTTTTTCATCTAATTTTGACACTAAGGACAGGACCCAGATCCTAGGATATTGCCAAATCTTTCTGAAAGACTGTCTCATGGGGGCAATGAACTGTATTACTTTGGCATTCAACTCCAGAGTCCAGGCATATTTTATTCAAATTGACAGCAGCCAGCATCAATGGTTCATGTTTGCCTTTTTAATTACAGCATGTCTATTTTTATTCTAAGCTATTAATTAAAGCACATCAATAAACATGATTTATAAGCTCAGGATGATGCTTGACACATCTGACCTCACTGGCTACCAAAGGGGCCCGAGTCCACTTTGCATTCTAAATCAAAGCATTGCTTCTCTTTCTGATACCTATTTTTCTTCAATCTTCTATAATTATGGCTTTTAAATATTTTATATATTCTAAAAGAATTTCGTACATGTATACAGTGTATTTTGTTCATAACTAATACTCTACTCATTCTGGGATGACCCTCGTGTCTCTCTCAAATTTATGGTTTCTGTTCGGTTAAAACAGTATTTGGAGTCTAAAATTAGTGCTACCCAAGTGTGTGTGAGCGTGAATCTCATCACCAGTGCATGGTCAAGTAAATTACTAAGCACTTGTCAGATTCTATTTGGACATAAACTAGTGTTTTAAAAAAATGGCACCATAGATGGGATGAATGGAATTAAGAGAAATAATTTAGGCACAGAAAGGGCAAGTGATCTATTTACATTGAAACTGATCTCGGGCAAGATGAGAGTTCAGTGGTGGCTTCCAGGCAAGGTGGGAAGGAGGGAGGCACAGATGGTCAAGGTGGATCCATGGATACTGCGTCAGAGCTAGGTGGATTCAGTGTGGTATACTAAGTAAGGTGACAACCAGAAAGGTCTTCTTTCTCTACTGCACATTAGTTTGTTGATTATTTCATATATTAAAAAATATGTAAATGTAATAAAAAGTAGACTCTTGAACAGCCACTAGGATGTTCCTATGTAATTGCTTCCAGATGCATTGAATAAACCAACCTCAGGGATTCATACAAAGGACTCAGTGCAATATATAATTCAAGTCTAATGTTTACCATAGGCACATTTCTGTTTCTTTAGCTAACTTTAATGCTGTTGGAAAGTCAAAACAGTCACAGTGGTTATTATTCGGAAGCATTTCATATTTCTGACACATTCACGTAACCACGGAGCTGAAGCCCATGGAAAGATGCATCCCCTGGCTCAGAGTATCCAGGCCCAGGACGTCAAAACAAAGCAAGGCAGCTCATTAAAAGATAGGCTAATCTATTTTAGTTTTGTTGTCATCCTTCCTTTGGTTGGCCATGTAAGAAGTCATTATCTCGAGGCCCTTTGTTGCTCTTTTCCTTGACCCAGACATTGACTATTATCTATTAATTATACTGTCTACCTCATCTCTAGCCAAAAAAGACATGAAAATACAAAAGATATTCCTACCCAGAGATCAATGCTTTCAAACTAACAGGACGGAAATAAATGAACATGCAAACTAAAAACAAATACATCCCATCTTACTGACAGAATTATTTCAAACATAGAAAACTGGGCACGAAGCTGGGCCCAGAGTGCACTGCCTGTCTCATATGGCAACATTGATCACCAATGGTCCAGGATTGAGTACTCCTTTCTATAACATTTCTACTTGTCATATTGATCAATGAAGCATAATTATAAGACTCATGATCCATACCCCTCCCAAAGGGGAGGGCTGTTATTATTATAGCTATCATTGTTAATTTGTTCATGGACTCTTTAACATTGACCTGTCATTGCATTAATTCATGATGGTTTCCATATTTTTATTAAGAATGAAAAGTTTCATGCAGTGCCTATTTGTCCCATAGGTATTCAGTTGGCCATCATTAGATACTCTACAGACACTTGGTCAATGATACTTCAAGACACCCAAGCCAAGACAAGAAGTCTTCAGTTCACATTGGAATCACTCTCCTTAGCATGGTGCAGAATTCTGACCATGGAGGATCCTTCACTCACACAGTATGGCTATTCTTGAGTATGGAGCCATACCATGTGGTCAAATGTACATTCCTTTGACTTCCTTTTGGACGAGGCCCATCTTCAGTATATATTAGTAAAATTTCCATGAACACTATGGACTTGATGTAACCTCACTGATTTTTTTTTTTTTTTTGGTTCTTTTTTTCGGAGCTGGGAACCGAACCCAGGGCCTTGCGCTTCCTAGGCAAGCGCTCTACCACTGAGCTAAATCCCCAACCCCTACCTCACTGATTTTATTTAATTGATTTTTCCCCATTCATCCTATGGTGAAATGAGAATAAAATAAAAATATGTAACCATAAAATAATCCATGTTATAAAATTCTGTCTATAGAAACACTTCAAAGTGAAAGAAATGGATTAAGTTTCTCCTTGTGACCTCAGTTTCAGATATACAGGCACCATAGGCAGCCATGGGTGAGCATGGACCCAGAGTTGGTGCAGAGTAGGAGATCTTCCTGTTTCCTCCAACCTTCATTTCACACATTGATCAATGTTTTATAACCCATATATTCTCTCTTAAGCAAAAGAACTATCTGAGATTTAATACCAAGTCATAACAAGAGAAAATGATTTGTAAACCCACAGTATTTCTCTTCTTGCAACAACAATGACCACCTGTACCTCCACAGTCCAAATCACTGATTCAGGAGAACAGTACTGGTTAGGATTTCTCCATCTGTGCAACCTTGGACAATGAGACAGCTCCCTAGAACCACTGACACAGGGACTTCAGTGTTTGCAAATTACAGTAATAATATTTCTTACCACCCCTCATGTTTTTAAAATTTGGACAAACTTCATAGGGTTTCTTTACATAATTAGAGTGTAAAAGTGGCCATTGATTTCTTTTTGTAATAACAATCGAAATTCATGAAGCACAAAACTACAAAGAACATGACATTTGTGATAGCTGATGTTTCCACAGGATCAGTCCCAGCAAAGCTAATGCAACCAGTCTCTGTCTCTGAACTAAACCAGAGTTTCTGTCATGAACTATTCATTAGTTATGGTATGGAAATTCAGTCATAGCCACTGTCCTGGGTCAGGATTTGAACCCTTCCCCTCCCCTGTCTACATTCATCTGTTACTTTTCTAACTAGTAAACAATAAACACCTGCCACTAAACACTGGAAAATATTGCCTTATTACTGATTTTCATCTCTCTCTTCCCAAGCACTTGATTTCATGGCCTTGCTTCAGTTAGCTCGGCGTATTTATTCTGAAGCACATGTAAAATGATGCTAATAAAATATTGAGAGACCAAGTGTCCTGGCACTTAACCACAAAACCCAGGAGGCAGAGGTCCTCTAGTATAGGGGGATCTCTATTAGGTCAAGAGCAGCTTTGTCTGCATACGGAGTGAGTTCCAGGCTTACCAGAGCTATACAGTGAAACCCTCTCTGGAAGAAACAACAATTCAAACAAACAAACAAACGAACAAACAAAGCCAACCCCCTATTGAGAGTCATTCCTTGGACACCTGCCTTTCAAATGCCATTTTCTTAAGTCATTTTAGTATTTATTACTTTGAGATATATTTTTGGGGGGGTGGGTTGTTTTTTTGTTTGTTTGTTAGGTTTTGGTTTGTTGTGTAGATTTTCTTAAGCATATGAATAGTTGAACTCTTCATGGACCCAAAGTAAGAACCCTGACTACCCCACGTCATTTCTCAACCCACTTACCCATAGCCCAAAAGGCAGTCTAAACAACCCCACTGCATGCTTAGTGGGCATCCAGGGGCCTAGGACACATTAATACTAACTCTCACACCACCTTGGGCTGCCATTCCTGCCCATCGCTCATGCATTTCATTATATATACACTGTCTCATTTCTGTTGTCTTTCATTTGCTGATTTTTAATAATAAAATCAAATCTATGATGCAATTGAGACTGAGAAGATGAGCCGCAGATTTATCAAAATCTGTGTACTCATGACTACAGAGACAAACCTGCAAATCCCTGCTTGCAGGGAACTCAGAAGGTCATGGAAGCCTTGGTCATTAACACAGTTAGGTCTCTTGTCTTTCCCTGTGTCATCTGTGTCCCTCTTCCCATTGACAGAAGAACTCAGCATTAGTGTCTCTGACACTGACCAGTATGTATATCTTTGTATTCTTCCTTCCCAAAGTATTTATCTTCTATAATGTATTCCATATTAAACACATTTATCTCTTACAAAATAGTTAGAGAGTGAGTCAACTTTTTACACACAATCACAAACACTCACGCACTCAAGACATGAAATAAAGTGAGTGGGAAAAGGCAGGCGTTGGTGGGATGAGAAATGCTAATGGGGCACAAATGCAATCTGCTGTTCAGGCAGACTTGGTTTCTGGACATTGGCTCTGTGTATAGCCAGCCGTACATTTTGAACACAGTGAATGTAAGTGAAAACTTGCACGGAGGAAGAGTGTTGGCTTTTCCCTGCCTCATCCAAGATGCATTCATTGTACACAATATTAAAAAAAAAGGAGTGCTAAGATACTATAAAATATATTCTATACAGTATATTTGGCTTTTTTCCTATGAATAATTATTTAATGTCTTCTTTTTTGTAATAAAACCCACAGCCTGGAACCCACAACTGACCCAGGAGAAGCACATTAGCCATGACATATTTCTGATTACAACAGTGACTTTCACTAACAACTTAGTGGATATCTTAAGCAAACACCCCAAGTAAAGGCAGGGGCCCTGCAACTGCTTGCAGTGGTGTGTGTCACCCTTGGAACTTACTGGAACAAGTTCTATCATACTGCCTTCAGGAACTACTGACTAGATGGTAAAAAGCAGAACATAAACATCCCATTGACTATACACGGACACTGTTTAATTTGCTTTAGATACTTGTCTCAATGTGCTTAGTATGTGTCTGTTATAAACTTTAAATACCTGGGCCACAGATGTGCTAATGCAGAAACGTGGAATCGATGGGGCAATTTAAAACCAAACAACGGACAGCTATGTAAATGAATAAGGAACCTTGATTTCTTTTTAATTGGGACTCTGTTGTAGCATAATAATGAATTCATAATACATGGCATACAATGTACTCACCCTTGGTACATAGCTAGGTCAGTTTCCTTTCTTTATCTTTTTCTTTTTTTAAATTTGGATATTTACGTAACTTTTTCTAATTTGCTAAAGGTCAAAACCATATGAAGTCACAAGTACTTTGGACAGAGACACAGCGTGCTCGCAGATGCGTGTAAGCTGGCTGCTGACGTGGGCCACAGGCTTCTATTTTTATCCACAGACAGCAGTGGTAGAGATACAGAATAACAAGCCGTGCTCTGGGAAACAAGCTCTTAACGAGGCTGCACTTTACTTGGCTCATCCGTCCTCATTCACAGCACTTGTGTTTATTGATTTGCTTATGACAAATTAGCACTCAGCAACAAGCTACTGAGGCCCCAGACAAGTCTGCTGAGAACTTCTATTATCTGACAATAGGTTCATTTCCAGTGAAAGGTAATAGAAAAGGTTTATTTTGGGGATCCGTGGAGTTCTTTTCTTTGTACTGTGGTAAAAATCATTGTGGAAATATAATGATTTAATAGTCAAGATAAGATTTGATTACATTCATGACTTTGGGCCATTTATGTTTAGATGAATGTATCAATGAATCAGAAAACCAAAACATTCCACCCAAACTAAAAGAATTAGGTTTTTGTACACTGGATCATTTGCAAATGATCCCAGGAAGTGGACCACACTTCCTGTTTCTGAAAACCCCACACTTCCAGACACACATAGTCAGACATCCTGTGTGAACTCTGATATATCACTAATTGTAATCATTGGGCCAAAACATTGGGATGTCTTTTTTCATTAAATAAAAATTTACAGTTGCTTACTAATTGATTTTTCATTTCTTTACTAAAACTAACCTAAGAGTAATAGCCTGTGAACCATAAGTCTCAAGGGAGGGAAAGACTTATAATTATTCCTAAAATTCAGCTACATGTTTGCTTATGTCATTGAATGTATCTGTTACCAGGCACTTTAAGTATAAAACCTATTGATCAATCCAATCTATCTGTCAATACAATGTATCATATCTATAATATCATTGACCACTGTTGGATTACAATTGGTACTTACCAGCCGTTGTTGGATTTCTTAAAAAGAAGCGCCCAGCATAGCATTGTCTCTGTTCCTCACCATGGCCCCACTTTTAAACACTCAGGAGCTTGTAGCTTCTCACAGCAGTTTGTGGGTCATCCTGAGAGGTACAAAGCAGAGAGGCAAAGTCAACATTGAGATTACCTGTCCACCTGAAAGACAGACAATTGGCTAGATTCTCTTCTATATGGACATCATTGCTACAATTCAAACCAAACCAACAGTTATTGTCGGTCCATGTTTAAGTTTCCCTCTCCCCATTTACTATTGCACTGTCAGTGAACAAATGATTTCTTCACTGATTCCACTGAAATAAATACATGATTCCCAAATCCCAAGGCCAAGACATGCAAAACCCTTGTATTCTATCCTTAGCTGATGAACCCCAGCTCTGTTCTTCACCAGGCATTGCAACACCTCAAATTCTATTGCTCTCTGGCAATAGGACTCTTCACATTTCATACAAATCAAAAGTACCAAGAAGGTGTAAAAACAACTGCCCCCAATCAATGCAAGACCTTAGTTACTCACAGGAGTCTGACGTATGATCTCAGTGTCAACCCGTGGTTCAGCAGTGAAGAGGGCGGAGGATAGAAGGGAAAGAAAAGAACAGGTTTTCATTAATCTGTTGTTTAGTTGTTTGCTGACACAGTCCTGTAGGTATCCATTAATGTGCTATCTACTCAGTTTTCTACCAACACGCTACAGAAGCCTGCTCCTGACACAAATCATTAACTGGGGCTGGTAGCGATTCCTATCCTCATCTGAAGAGCAACAGGATAACTCCGATCAGCATTTTTTCCTTACTGTGCGCCGAAACAACGCATAGTACCATACTTCTCATTTCTTGTTAATTCATGGGTTTATTTATTCAATAGCAGCTACATTAAAAGAAGTCTGGGGATGTATTTAAAGTCACACGTAGGCTGTCCATGCCCCAGTGGATGTCCTCAGTCCCATGTGCCTACACGCAACATTAATCAGGCTAAATGAGTTATACCTTTAGAAACAGAAACTTTTATAAAGAAAAGATATGAAGTTGGGCATAAGTTGTGTTTAGGGGGCAGAGGGAAAACTAGAGGGAGGGAGTTGGAGGTGGATATGACCTAGATGTACTATATACATGTACAATATTTTCAAGGGATACATTTTAAATATTATTGCTTTAAAAATTTTTTTTATTCAAGAACACAAAAGTGGGAATAACGTCCTCGTGTGTTCCTGAAAGTTGTCTACATGATTGTGCCTTACAGTTCCACACATAAATTATTCATCCTTACTGACTTACATGTGACCAGTTTAAGAATGGTCCTGGGCCAGACCTCCTCCTTCATGTGATTACTACACAATTTACTAATTCACTAATAACTAATTCACTAATAAAATCAATGCAATGGTTAGAAACTTAGAGGCAAGACCCTGCTTATCATCTAGATCTGCAATCACTTGTTGTAACAGGTTCTTCTATGACTAATCACCATACTGCATTATTAAACAATTAACACACTTAGGGAAGACATCACTGAGTTATCAAGCTGCCCCTCACATCCCTGTCATGCCATCCCTTGTGAGGTATGGAAATACTTGCTAATCATCTCTAAGGAAAACCATCACAGCTGAATTGTTTTTTGTGTCTACCATCCTTAAAGAAAAAATACATTTGGACTGAGCATATTTGCTAGTAAAATTCATGGTTTTATGTATATAAATGGACCTCAGCATGTCAGACACATAACACGCTTCATATATCATAAGCCCTGCGCCACCCTCATTAGTCTGGACTAGAACCTCTTCTGTTCACACTCATTGACATGTGTTTATTAAAGAAGTAATTAATTCAATGGTCCTAATTTTAAAAACAATGATTCATAAAACCTGAGTGATGAATATTCTTCATGCCTTTAGGATCATTTATGATACTCATATCATGTTCCTCGATTACCATCAATGAATTCATAAATGGAATTATTCCAGGCTAATTCTATATTCATCATTTTTCCCAGTTGGCCTTGTGGAACCTATGTTACGCTTCTGATAATTTAATAAATGATTTAAGAAAAACTTGAAAGGACATAAACTTTAATTTTCCTCACCTTAGTTTCTATGCCCTCCGCCCACGAAGCAAACAGCATGGCTGGGTCCTCCAGGAGCTGTAAAGCATCCTTCCTTGGAGAAAAGACAAAGAAAGTGAGAAAGAAGAAAGAACCCCCCGGCAAAGAGTCTTCTTTCCACCACTTCACTCATTATTTCATTCAGATAGCAATTAAACATTTCATGTCATAAACACCTATATGAAAATGACCATCTCTCCGTGTGTCTGCATTTGTGGCTCTGATCCATAAGCATGATATTTCAGTACACCATATGTGTGATTGGATCTTGGGCCCACACTTGTTCTTGACACACATCAATATTCACAGTTTACATTAACATTTCATGCTTCCTTGCATATTTTCATGGGAGGGCAATGCTTTGGTTTATTTACTTTATGCTTGCTGGTCTCTAAATAATTTATTTTGGCCAAACGAAACATGTGAATACCAAATAAAACAGGGTCCTGGATGACCTTAGTCCAATCTCAGGGACCCAGAGACTGGAAGGAGAGAATGGGCTCCCAGAAGTTGTCCTCTGGCTGCCCAAGCATATGCTGTGAGTATGAAACAAGATCATTGTATAGTCCTAACCTTTCTCTGCAGGGTCAGTAACAGGACAGGAACTGAGCGAGTTCAATCTGAGCCGCAGCCTGTATTGATAATGAAGATGTCCCGTGCCACTGAGACACCATCTCTGGTCTATCTTCATTCTCACCTAACATTTTTATTGATTGGCACATTGATTTATGGATAATAAATGAATTAATCACAAAGGCTCTACCCGAAGGCCATTTGTCTTTGGAATTAGTTTCTAATTGAATAAGCCCCTCCACATCAATTATCCTCATTGCTATCTAGAAGTTATTTTATACAACCCCTATTCATCCCTTAGACCATGGTTGACTTTTGAAAATTATATCTACGCTCATTTCAAATGTTACAATGAGTATATGTTTAAAAATCTAAACCAAGAACTGTTTTCTATTGGACAGAATGTTCCTACCATTAGGAGTAAGGGTCAGGCCAGAAACTTGCAGGACACAGAAGCCAGGTCACATGTTCATCCTAGGATGTCAAAAGCAAAACATAGTTAAAAGGAGATTAAGGCACAGTCCACATTCATCCATGAAGTTACTTTCATGAATATGAATTTAAAGTAATGTATTTACATACTTTTCTGACTTTGCTACATATTTGAATGGCTTCACACTCTTTGTCTGTATTTTTATGTCTACTGTAGTAGTCACATTTATCTAATTACATTACAAGACTATAACTGAATAAAAAACTATCTAAGGAAAAGGTCCTGGGACATTCCTAGCATCCATGGCTAAGAGCTCTTCAAGCAGAAATGATACATTTTACCCTGCCTATCCTGGACCTGACAGCTTCATACAGTGACTCACTGTGGGATTAACATCCCAACATCAGGAGCACTGGGTTGAGTACATTTCTTGACATTCTTACTTAGTTTGAAAATTGATTAGTTCATAAATCTCTAATAACAATACAACAATAGCTATCAATGATGAAAACTCAGTTATAAAAAAAAAACAATGTATTTTTCCATATGCTTTTTGTCATATCTCTAGCTTGAGTGCAAGTTCACGTCAACTGTCCTTACTGTTGTGCTCTATACATGAGGAATGGGCACAAACACAGTCCTTACTTATTGTGGACAATGGCAAGACCTCAGAGAACCCAGTGTAGCCTCAACCTTACCACACACTGGAACAAATACTGAGACAATTGAGAGATTTATTCCATTACCCCTGGTATTACTGGGTCACTTGGATGTAACTGCTTTAGCTTCATGTGTATTTCAGAGTCTATTAACAAGACAACATTGAACTTCCATTTGCAAAATGCAAGAGGATCAGCCATCACTGTTAAACACAAGAAACAACTCTGAAAATTTATCCTTTAAGCTATTAGCATTAATAGTGTTAATAATTAGTGTTTGTTCTCATGTTATTATCATTGGATGAAATTGTAATCCCTTATCTTTACTAACTTATTGTTGTACATTGATTCTTCATATTTTAAAATTACTCACCATAAAAAAAAACATACCTCTGTAATGCGCCCCACAAAGTGTTCTGATTGTACTTTCTCATATTGATTTCCTGACCGCAAAATAATCAAAACCTGTGAAAAGCAAACTGAGACGAGATCCTTACCAAACACCAAATCTATTTATCACATTCATTCTGGAGTAGGCAGAAGTTATAATTGTTTTTAATCTGAGGGCTTCGGTGCTCCAGACCACCTGTGACTCATGCCAGCAGCAATATTGATCCAGAGTTCTGGTAAATTCAATTCTTATCCTCCAGCCTTGTTTACGAATTAACCCACTAGCTCCCTGTGAATAATCCGAAGTCTACAGACTACTATCCTCCCACAAACTGAAATGAACTTGGGCTAGCTTTTCATGTCTAGGCCTCATGTGCTGTAGCAATACATATCTCCCTGATGACCCATAAGCATTCAAATGTGGACTGACCTATGTAAGAATGTAGACCAATTCTATATTCACCATGGCTCCTTTGTTCAATTATATTTAATAGAGTTTATGGATATTGGTACGTTCAATGAAAAGAAGGTATACTTTGACCAATGACCAATTTCTTTTTGAGTGCTGGGGATAGAACCAGGGACTTGTGGATATACGGCAAGTGCTATACTGCTTAATGAGCTTCATCCCCATGTTGCTCGAAACAGGTAGGTACATCATGCATATTTCTTAGCTAAAAGACACTACCCCTTAACTATTATTTTCTTTTGATAGTAAAATAATTAGTGCTATTTTTCTTTGAAAATTATTAGTAAGGATTCAGGCATGCATATAACGTGTTGGGGTCAAATCCATCCCCATCCCACAGTCTTTTCTGCTCTTAATATCTTTTATCTCAGGGTGTGGTTGATACAATGAGGCAAGCACCCACTCGCCCATGAATTGATTTATATTTTCCATTGATCCTTCCACTCACTCTCAATAATTGTACTTCACACCTCTTTAGTCATAGAGGAAATACTTTTTTATTAAAATGTATTTTTGTATAATATATTTGTATTACAGTTTCCCCTCACCCACCCCCTATTTCACCCCTCCAAATCCACACCCATTTATTCATCTTACATTAGAATAGAAACAGGCATCTAAAATGAAGGGGAGGAGGAGAAGAAGAAGAAGTAAAAATGAGCAAAGCATTACAGGAAAAAAAGAGCCCAAGAAAATCACAAGAAACTCACTCAGACACTGAGACACTTACAATTAGAGACCAAACTATATATAAAAAATATCTGTAGCGTGAAAAAAGTACCCAGACAAAGCACTGTGAGTCACAAAACCCTCTAGAAATGCCATCACGTTCATTGCATGTTGGCCATCAGGGCTGTGGAGCCTGCTCTTAAGGGTGGTTTATATGTCCAGTGAGACTCCATTGGAGAAAACTAGTTTTTCCTTTGACAGAGTTTATCAACTGGGGAAAGCTTCTGGATTATCAATGTAGAATGGGGTTCAGTTCCCCTCTGAGTGCTGAGAGCACATCTGGCTTAGACCTCTGCAGGTCCAGTGCATGCTGCCCCAGGCTCTGTGAGTTCATAGGTACATTGGTCATCTTGGGTCTAGAAGGCCGTGTTTCCTTGCTGTCTTCCGTTCCAATTGGCTCTTACACTTTTTCCACCTCCTCTTCCAGAGGGTTCCTGGGCCCTGAAGGGAGGGATTTGATGGAGACATCTCAGTTAGGACTGAGTGTTCCAAGGTTAGTGGGAATAATTTTAGAAATTGCCTATATAAGCAAATGAGACATTATTACTCTAATTGGTTTCAATGTGCCAAACAAAGAGGCAACCACCGCCATCTTTGATACATTGATAAGTAAGGGAATGAAGTGAAAAGGAGGTTTGAAAAGATGATACAGTGCTCTCACTGGCCTTGCCTCAATTTTTATCGATTGTTCGGATGTGCATTAGCTTCTCTAACAAAAATAAATACTATATGCATGCTGATTATATTGACTATTCATTTGTCTATTCATATTCATAACTAGTACTCCATGTACTACTTTTAAAAAAAAGATTTGTTTATTTATTATTTATCAGTACACTGTAGCTGTCCTCAGAAACCAGAAGATCCCATTACAGCTGGTTGTGAGCACCATGTGGTTGTTGGGAATTGAACTCGGGACCTCTGGAAGTGCAGTCAGTGCTCTTAACCACTGAGCCATCTCTCATTTTTTTTTAAATCATTAGCCAAAAAAAATAACACTCTTAGATATTATCTTTCTTTATTTTTTTAATTTTGTGGTACTGAGGATAGAGCCCAGGGCCTCACACATCCAAGACAAGGGCTCTACTACTGAACTATCAACTGCATCAGTCCCCGAGTCACCCTAAACTGGTTTCAATATTATGAACTTATGTTGATAGATTTTCTTCCTTTGTGACATTTTTATAATAGAATAATGCTTAAATATCAGTATTTACATTTGTTCATTGACTTTTTCTAATTTTAATATATGAAATTGTAACAATAATATCAAAGTCCATGAAGAACAAAATTAATCACAAAACTCTTGTATCTTTTCACCAACTTACTACAGGACTATCACCAAGAGAGGCAGTTACCAAAGTTCCCCCTCTCTTTGGACTTTTAAGTCCAAGACATCTGGTATTTGATGTGTATAGATTGTAGGTAGTGGTAACTAGTTTGGTGACAAGAGCCTATCCCTGATCATGCTAAGCACACTGAATCTCTACATGTACCGTCATCTAAAAAAAGACATTAAAAAAGTATTACTGTAATTGTCACTCACTGTAGCTGTGACCCTAACAGCACAAGCAACCTTAGAGCTTAGGTTGAGACAGGATCCACTCGTTGATCTGAAGTGGGCCTCTCTGAGAACAGACAAGAACAAAACGAGATGCCACTGACTCATCAACTTACCTATAAATTATCTAGTCATGTCTACTCACTCTTCAGAAACAGAATGGCAACGAATATTTTACTAAGTCAAAATTAGAACATTAGCCGTTAAGTCTACAGGCCATGTCATCCGAGAAAATACATTGGAGCTACTGATAAAAAAAAACAAAACAAAACAAATATGTCTACTGTATAGCAAAATTACATTCATCCTTATTCTATAATTTGAATATCACCACAATTCTTTTTTTTTCTTCTTCTCTTTTTTCTTTTTTTCGGAGCTGGGGACCGAACCCAGGGCCTTGCACTTGCTAGGCAAGTGCTCTACAACTGAGCTAAATCCCCAACCCAGAACAATTCTTATTTATATTTTTATACATGTGTATCCATTAATACTATCTACAAGGATACAATGCTGCCTCTATTCTCACATCTGTGAGGAGGACCACTGTTAAAATACAGGGTAGACTTCAGACATACAGAACTGTAAACATGGTGGTCACTATTGATACAAAATAGGTCAACTACAATACATTTCTACACGTATTGATTAATTACCCTGCCATTTCCCTAATAACATGTAGGGGACTAGGAGTCAAAAAGGGTTAGGAACAAGATCCTTAAGTCATCCACAACCATACAGAAGAATATAGGATGAACTCACACTCTCCCATTCTGCTTACTCAAACTGAGAAACCAAAACCTCTGGACTGAGGAAGAACTTGGAAGTCACCTTGGAGGTATCTTTTCAGAGAGTAAAATGTAGAAAAAAAATGACAAAAAGATTAACTTTCTATTTACTAATACATAATTTACAGCTATCTGCCTTGATCACTACTCCTCCGTCCAATCCCTTGCTTGAGCTATCAATCCACTTGGATTGGCCCTTCCTGACACATCAATCCCCCATGACTCTGACGTCACCAGGAACATAGCCAATGATTTTCCATGGCTTATGGGGATTCCTCTGTCATCATTTCGGATTTCAGATACTACCTGGTCAAGATGATTAGCAAGCTTCCTACGGGATTATGTCTTATTAGACACGATTTCCAAATTTTAATTAATCTACATGTAAACTCCTTGTTCAAAGTAGTCTATTTCTAACATCTCTCACCAGGATCCCAGCATGCAGTGCATAGATTATGATGTGGACCTAAAACTCGCAGTGTTGTGGTCATCATGCATGTTTCAGACGACTCCCACATCTTTTATGGTCATCAATGATCCAATATCATCCCCCCAGGCTCTAAATTGTGCTCCATTTATTCAGCAGCTGATCACTAGTAGTGCTGGTTAGATTTCCATTGAAAACTAACATTAACTACCAGATGCTTGAGTGGACTTTAAACTCTAGAGCATCTTGGACAGTGGTCACTACCTCTGTCATTGCACAGTCTTCATAGGAATTGGTTCACGGAACATATTTTTTTTGTATGCGTTCCTTATTGAGCTACTGTCTCCAGTTGCTCTCCCAAGATACTAAACTAATGGGAGACGAGGCATTACATGCAAGAAAAAAATCGTTCTGAAGAAAATAGGATGAACTCACACTCTCACAATTCTACTGACACAAACCGGGAATCCCAAACCTCAAGACTGAGGAAGAACTTGGAGATCACCTTGGAGGTATCTATTCTGAGAGTAAAGTGCAGAAAAAAATGACAAAAAGATTAACTTTCTCTTTACTCATCCATAATTTACATCTATCTGCCTTGATCACTTCTCCTCTATCCAATCCCTTGCTTGAGCTATCAATCCAATTGGATTGGCTTTTCCTGACACATCAAAACCCATGACTCTGACGTCACCAGGAACATAGACAATGACTTTCCATGGCTTATGGGGATTCCTCTGTCATCGTTTCTGACTCAGATACTACCCGGTCAAGATGATTAGCACTCTTCCTATGGGATTATGTCTTAGTAGACACAATTTCCAATTTTTTCTTTAATCTACATTAAAACTCCATGCTCAAAGTAGACTGTTCCTAACATCTCTCACCAGGATCCCAGCATGCAGTGCATAGATTATGATGTGGACCTCAGACTCGCAATGTTGTGGTCATCATGCATGTTTCAGACGACTCCCACATCTTTTATGGTCATCAATGATCCAACATCATTCTCCCCCAGGCTCTAAACTGTGCTGCATTTATTGAGAAGCTGAACACTAGTAGTGCTGGTTAGATTTCCATTGAAAACTAATATTAACTTCCAGATGCTTGAGTGGACTTTAAACTCTAGAGCATCTTTGGAAATGGTCACTACCTCTGTCCTTGCACACTCTTCATAGGTATCAGTTCATGGAACATATATTTTTCGTATGCGTTCCTTATTTAACCACTGTCTACAGTTGCTCTCCCAAGATAATCAACTCATAGGGGAAGAGGCATTACATGCAAGAAAAAAAATCAAACTGAAGAAAATAGGATGAACTCACACTCTGGCAATTCTACTGACACAAACCGGGAATCCCAAACCTCAGGACTGAGGAAGAACTCTGAAATCACCGTGGAGGTATGTATTCTGGGAGTAAAAGGCAGAAAAAAAATGACAAAAAGATTAACTTTCTCTTACTCATCCATAATTTACAGCTATCTCCCTGATCACTTCTCCTCTATCCAATCCCTTGCTTGAGCTATCAATCCACTTGGATTGGCTCTTCCTGACCCATAAAACCACCATGACTCTGACGTCAACAGGAACATAGACAATGATTTTCCATGGCTTATAGGATTCCTCTGTCATCGTTTCTGGCTAAGTTCTCCCCGGTCAAAATGATTGGCACTCTTCTTATGAGATTATGTGTCAGTGGACACGATTTCCAAATTTTAATTAATCTACATGTAAACTCCTTATTCAAATTAGTCTATTTCTAACATCTCTAACCAGGATCCCAGCATGCAGTGCATAGATTATGATGTGGACCTCAGACTCCCAATGTTGTGGTCATCATGGATGTCTCAGAGGACTCCCAGATGATTTTTTTTGGTCATCAATGATCCAACATCATCCACCCAGGCTCTAAATTGTGCTGTATTGATTGAGCAGCTGATCACTAGTACTGCTGGTTAGATTTCCATTGAAAACTAACATTAAGTACCAGATGCTTGAGTGGACTTTAAAATCTAGAGCATCTTTGGCAGTGATCACTACCTCTTTCATTGCACACTCTTCATAGAAATCGGTTCATGGAACATATTACTTTCTTAGGCGTTCCTTATTGAACCACTGTCTACAGATGCTCTCCCAGGATACTAAATTCATACCGGAAGAGGGAATACATGCAAGAAAAAAATCGTTCTCAAGAAAATAGGATGAACTCACACTCTCACAATTGTGCTGACACAAACCGGGAATCCCAAACCTCAAGACTGAGGAAGAACTTGGAGATCACCTTGGAGGTATCTATTCTGAGAGTAAAATGCAGAAAAAAAAATGACAAAGAGATTAACTTTCTCTTTACTCATCCATAATTTACATCTATCTGCCTTGATCACTTCTCCTCTATCCGATCCCTTGCTTGAGCTATCAATCCCATTGGATGGGTCTTCCTGACACATCAAAACCCATGACTCTGACGTCATCCAGGAATATAGACAATGATTTTCCATGGCTTATGGGGATTCCTCTGTCATCGTTTCTGGCTCAGATCTCCCCGGTCAAAATGATTTGCACTCTACTTATGGGATTATGTGTCAGTAGACACGATTTCCAAATATTAATTAATCTACATGTAAACTCCTTGTTGAAATTGGACTATATCTAACATCTCTAACCAGTATCCCAGCATGCAGTGTATAGATTATGATGTGGACCTCAGACTCCCAATGTTGTGGTCATCATGGATGTCTCAGAGGACTCCCAGATGTTTTTTTTTTTTTTTGGTCATCAATGATCCAACATCATCCCCCCAGGTTCTAAATTGTGCTGCATTTATTGAGCCGCTGATCACTAGTAGTGCTGGTTAGATTTCCATTTAAAACTAACATTAACTACCAGATGCTTGAGTGGACTTTAAACTCTAGAGCATCTTTGGCAGTGGTCACTACCTCTGTCATTGCATACTCTACAAGGATTCGGTTTGAACATATTTTTTTTCGTATGCGTTCCTTATTGAACTACTGTCTACAGCTGCTCTCCCAAGATACTAAATTCATACCGGAAGAGGGAATACATGCAAGAAAAAAAATCGTTCTTGAGAAAATAGGATGAACTCACACTCTCACAATTCTACTGACAAAAACCGGGAATCCCAAACCTCAAGACTGAGGAAGAACTTGGAGATCACCTTGGAGGTATCTATTCTGAGAGTAAAATGCAGAAAAAAAAATGACAGAAAGATTAACTTTCTCTTTACTCATCCATAATTTTCATCTATCTGCCTTGATCACTTCTCCTCTATCCAATCCCTTGCTTGAGCTATCAATCCAATTGGATTGGCTCTTCCTGGCACATCAAAACCCATGACTCTGACGGCACCAGGAACGTAGACAATGACTTTCCATGGCTTATGGGGATTCCTCTGTCATCGTTTCTGACTCAGATACTACCCGGTCAAGATGATTAGCACTCTTCCTATGGGTTTATGTCTTAGTAGACACAATTTCCAATTTTTTCTTTAATCTACATTAAAACTCCATGTTCAAAGTAGACTGTTCCTACCATCTCTCACCAGGATCCCAGCATGCAGTGCATAGATTATGATGTGGACCTCAGACTCGCAATGTTGTGGTCATCATGCATGTTTCAGACGACTCCCACATCTTTTATGGTCATCAATGATCCAACATCATCCCCCCCAGGATCTAATCTGTGCTGCATTTATTGAGAAGCTGAACACTAGTAGTGCTGGTTAGATTCCATTGAAAACTAACATTAACTACCAGATGCTTGAGTGGACTTTAAACTCTAGAGCATCTTTGGCAAAGGTCATTACCTCTGTCATTGCACACTCTTCATAGGTATCAGTTCATGGAACATATATTTTTCGTATGCGTTCCTTAATTAACCACTGTCTACAGTCTCTCTCCCAAGATTATCAACTCATAGGGGAAGAGGCATTACATGCAAGAAAAAAAATCATACTGAAGAAAATAGGATGAACTCACACTCTCGCAATTCTACTGACACAAACCGGGAATCCCAAACCTCAGGACTGAGGAAGAACTCTGAAATCACCTTGGAGGTATGTATTCTGGGAGTAAAAGGCAGAAAAAAAATGACAAAAAGATTAACTTTCTCTTTACTCATCCATAATTAACAGCTATCTGCCCAGATCACTTCTCCTCTATCCAATCCCTTGCTTGAGCTATCAATCCACTTGGATTGGCTCTTCCTGACCCATAAAACCACCATGACTCTGACGTCAACAGGAACATAGACAATGATTTTCCATGGCTTATGGGGATTCCTCTGTCATCGTTTCTGGCTCAGATCTACCCGGTCAAAATGATTTGCACTCTACTTATGGGATTATGTATCAGTAGACACGATTTCCAAATATTAATTAATCTACATGTAAACTCCTTGTTGAAATTGGACTATATCTAACATCTCTAACCAGTATCCCAGCATGCAGTGCATAGATTATGATGTGGACCACAGACTCCAAATGTTGTGGTCATCATGGATGTCTCAGAGGACTCCCAGATGATTTTTTTTTGGTCATCAATGATCCAACATCATCCACCCAGGCTCTAAACTGTGCTGCATTTATTGAGAAGCTGAACACTAGTAGTGCTGGTTAGATTCCATTGAAAACTAACATTAACTACCAGATGCTTGAGTGGACTTTAAACTCTAGAGCATCTTTGGCAGTGGTCACTACCTCTTTCATTGCCCACTCTTCATAGGAATCTGTTCATGGAACATATTATTGTCATAGGCGTTCCTTATTGAACCACCGTCTACAGATGATCTCCCAAGATACTAAATTCATACCGGAAGAGGGAATACATGCGAGAAAAAAATCGTTCTGAAGAAAATAGGATGAACTCACACTCTCACAATTCTGCTTACACAAACCAGGAATCCCAAACCTCAAGACTGAGGAAGAACATGGAGATCACCTTGGAGGTATCTATTCTGAGAGTAAAATGCAGAAAAAAATGACAAAAAGATTAACTTTCTCTTTACTCATCCATAATTTACAGCTATCTGCCTTGATCACTTCTCCTCTATCCAATCCCTTCCTTGAGCTATCAATCCACTTGGATTGGCTCTTCCTGACACATCAAAACCCATGACTCTGACGTCACCATGAACATAGACAATGATTTTCCATGGCTTATGGGGATTCCTCTGTCATCGTTTCTGGCTCAGATCTCTCCGGTAAAATGATTTGCACTCTACTCATGGGATTATGTGTCAGTAGACACGATTTCCAAATTTTAATTAATCTACATGTAAACTCCTTATTCAAATTAGTCTATTTCTAACATCTCTCACCAGGAACCCAGCATGCAGTGCATAGATTATGATGTGAACCTCAGACTCCCAATGTTGTGGTCATCATGGATGTCTCAGAGGACTCCCAGGTGTTTATTTTTTTTTTTTTTTGCTCATCAATGATCCAACATCATCCCCCCAGGCTCTAAATTGTGCTGCATTTATTGAGCAGCTGATCACTAGTACTGCTGGTTTGATTTCCATTGAAAACTAACATTAAGTACCAGATGCTTGAGTGGACTTTAAACTCTAGAGCATCTTTGGCAGTGGTCACTACCTCTGTCATTGCACACTCTTCATAGGAATCGGTTTGGAACATATTTCGTTTCGTATGCGTTCCTTATTGAACCACTGTCTACAGTTGCTCTCCCAAGATACTAAATTCATACCGGAAGAGGGAATACATGCAAGAAAACAGATCGTTCTTGAGAAAATACGATGAACTCACACTCACACAATTCTGCTGACACAAACCGGGTATCCCAAACCTCAAGACTGAGGAAGAACTTGGAGATCACCTTGGAGGTATCTATTCTGAGAGTAAAATGCAGAAAAAAAAATGAGAAAAAGATTAACTTTCTCTTTACTCATCCATAATTTACATCTATCTGCCTTGAATACTTCTCCTCTATCCAATCCCTTGCTTGAGCTATCAATCCAATTTGATTGGTCTTCCTGACACATCAAAACCCATGACTCTGACGTCACCAGGAACATAGACAATGATTTTCCATGTCTTATGGGGATTCCTCTTCATCGTTTCTGGCACAGATCTACCCGGTCTAAATGATTTGCACTCTACTTATGGGATTATGTATCAGTAGACACGATTTCCAAATATTAATTAATCTACATGTAAACCCCTTGTTGAAATTGGACTATATCTAACATCTCTAACCAGTATCCCAGCATGCAGTGCATAGATTATGATGTGGACCTCAGACTCCCAATGTTGTGGTCTTCATGGATGTCTCAGAGGACTCCCAGATGATTTTTTTTTTGGTCATCAATGATCCAACATCATCCACCCAGGCTCTAAATTGTGCTGCGTTTATTGAGCATCTGATCACTAGTAGTGCTGGTCAGATTTCCATTGAAAACTAACCTAACTACCAGATGCTTGAGTGGACTTTAAACTCTAGAGCATCTTTGGCAGTGGTCACTACCTCTGTCATTGCCCACTCTTCATAGGAATCTGTTCATGGAACATATTTTTTTCATATGCGTTCCTTATTGAACCACTGTCTACAGTTGCTCTCCCAAGATACTAAATTCATACCGGAAGAGGGAATACATGCAAGAAAAAAATCGATCTGAAGAAAATAGATGAACTCACACTCTCACAATTCTGCTGACACACACTGGGAATCCCAAACCTCAAGACTGAGGAAGAACATGGAGATCACCTTGGAGGTATCTATTCTGAGAGTAAAATGCAGAAAAAAAATGACAAAAGATTGACTTTCTCTTTACTCATCCATAATTTATCTATCTGCCTTGATCACTTCTCCTCTATCCAATCCCTTGCTTGAGCTATCAATCCAATTGGATTGGCTCTTCCTGACACAGCAAAACCCATGACTCTGACGTCACCAGGAACATAGACAATGATTTTCCATGGCTTATGGGGATTCCTCTGTCATCGTTTCTGGCTCAGATCTACCCGGTCTAAATGATTTGCACTCTACTTGTGGGATTATGTGTCAGTAGACACGATTTCCAAATTTTAATTAATCTACATGTAAACTCCTTGTTGAAATTGGACTATTTCTAACATCTCTAACCAGTATCCCATCATGCAGTGCATAGATTATGAGGTGGACCTCAGTCTCCCAATAATGTGGTCATCATGCATGTTTCAGACGACTCCCACATCTTTTATGGTCATCAATGATCCAACATCATCCCCCCAGGCTCTAAATTGTGCTGCATGTATTGAGCAGCTGATCACTAGTAGTGCTGGTTAGATTTCCATTGAAAACTAACATTAACTACCAGATGCTTGAGTGGACTTTATACTCTAGAGCATCTTTGGCAATGGTCAGTACCTCTGTCATTGCACACTCTTCATAGGTATCAGTTCATGGAACATATATTTTTGTTATGCGTTCCTTAATAACCCACTGTCTACAGTTGCTCTTCCAAGATAATCAACTCATAGGGAAGAGGTATTACATGCAAGAAAAAAAATCGTACTGAAGAAAATAGGATGAACTCACACTCTCGCAATTCTACTGACACAAACCGGGAATCCCAAATCTCAAGACTGAGGAAGAACTCTGAAATCACCTTGGAGGTATGTATTCTGGGAGTAAAATGAAGAAAAAAAATGACAAAAGATTAACTTTCTCTTTACTCATCCATACTTTACAGCTATCTACCCTCATCACTTCTCCTCTATCCAATCCCTTGCTTGGGCTATCAATCCACTTGGATTGGCTCTTCCTGACCCATAAAACCACCATGACTCTGACATTACCAGGAACATAGACAATGAATTTTTATGTCTCATGGGGATTCCTCTGTCATCGTTTCTGGCTCAGATCGCCCGGTCAAAATGATTTGCACTCTACTTATGGGATTATGTTTCAGTAGACATGGTTCGATTTCCAAATTTTAATTAATCTACATGTAAACTCCTTATTCAAATTAGTCTATTTCTAACATCTCTCACCAGGATCCAAGCATAAAATGCATAGATTATGATGTGGACCTCAGGCTCCCAATGTTCTGGTCATCATGGATGTCTCAGAGGACTCCCAGATGCTTTTTTTTTTTTTTTGTCATCAATGATCCAACATCATCCCCCCAGGCTCTAAATTGTGCTGCATTTATTGAGCCGCTGATCACTAGCAGTGCTGGTTAGATTTCCATTGAAAACTAACATTAACTACCAGATTCTTGAGTGGACATTAAACTCTAGAGCATCTTTGGCTGTGGTCACTACCTCTGTCATTGCACACTCTTCATAGGAATCGGTTCATGGAACATATTTTTTTCGTGTGCGTTCCTTATTGAACCACTGTCTACAGTTGCTCTCCCAAGATACTAAATTCATACCGGAAGAGGGAATACATGCAAGAAAAAAATCGTTCTGAAGAAAATAGGATGAACTCACACTCTCACAATTCTGCTGACACACACTGGGAATCCCAAACCTCAAGACTGAGGAAGAATTTGGAGATCACCTTGGAGGTATCTATTCTGAGAGTAAAATGCAGAAAAAAAATGACAAAAAGATTAACTTTCTCTTTACTCTCCATAATTTGCATCTATCTGCCTTGATCACTTCTCCTCTATCCAATCCCTTGATTGAGCTATCAATCCAATTGGATGGCTCTTCCTAACACATCAAAACCCATGACTCTGACGTCACCAGGAACATAGACAATGATTTTCCATGGCTTATGGGGATTCCTCTGTCATCGTTTCTGGCTCAGATACTACCCGGTCAAGATGATTAGCACTCTTCCTATGGGATTATGTCTTAGTAGACACAATTTAAATTTTTTCTCTAATCTACATTAAAACTCCATGTTCAAAGTAGACTGTTCCTAACATCTCTCACCAGGATCCCAGCATGCAATGCATAGATTATGATGTGGACCTCAGACTCGCAATGTTGTGGTCATCATGTATGTTTCAGACGACTCCCACATCTTTTATGGTCATCAATGATCCAACATCATCCCCCCAGGCTCTAAACTGTGCTGCATTTATTGAGCAGCTGATCCCTAGTAGTGCTGGTTAGATTTCCATTGAAAACTAACATTAACTACCAGATGCTTGAGTGGACTTTAAACTCTAGAGCATCTTTGGCAGTGGTCACTCCCTCTGTCATTGCACAGTCTTCATAGGAATCGGTTCATGGAACATATATTTTTCGTATGTGTTCCTTAATTAACCACTGTCTCCAGTTGCTCTCCCAAGATACTAAATTCATACAGGAAGAGGGAATACATGCAAGAAAAAAAATTGTTCTTGAGAAAATAGGATGAACTCACACTCTCGCAATTCTGCTGACCCAAACCGGGAATCCCAAACCTCAAGTCTGAGGAAGAAGGTGTAAGTCACCTTGGAGGTATGCATTCTGAGAGTAAAGGGCAGAAAAATTATGAAACGCTTAATTTTCTCTTCCCTCACCCGGACTTTCTAGCTGACTCTCCTGTTCATCCTCCACCTAATCCCTCCCTGGAACCTTCGACATCCTATGGTAGGCTCTTCATGGCACATCAAACGTTCCCGGCTCTGAGGTCAGCAAGAACATTGCCAACGATTTTAGCTCAGTCATGGGGAATCCTCTGTCATCCTATCTGAATGAAATACTATTTAGCATCATATTGGATATGCTTTCTAGATTTGTCTTTTAACTGTCATTTCTTTATGGGGAAAAGTAGACTATCCCTAACATCTGTTACCAAGATCCCCAGATGGACTACATCCTATGATGTGGACCTCAGACTTGGAAAGCTGTATTCATCATCCATGCATGACTCATACAACACTCGCAGATTTAGTCATCATTGAACCCACATCATCCCTCCAGTCTCTAAATTTAGTCATTGAATAAAAACTCTTAACTAGTATTGTTTATAGATTATCCAGGAAAGAAAAAGGAAAAGGAATCCCTAACTACCAGATCCTTGAGTGTACCTGAAACTTTACAGAACCCTTTGCAGTCATCGCCATCTCTTTCCCTGTACACTCTCAATTTGGAATTATCTTATGGAACCTTTCATTTCTACACATGCAGTATTAATCCTTTGAATACAGTTCCTCTTGCAAGATAAGAAACTGAGACGGCAAGAGGCATGAAACGCAAAACTGAAAGAAAATCCGACCCAAGAATATAGGAAAAACTCACACTGTCTCAATTCTGCAGACCCAAACCAGGAATCCCAAACCTCAAGACTGAGGAAGAACTTGGAGATCACCTTGGAGGTATCTATTCTGAGAGTAAAATGCAGAAAAAAAATGACAAAAAGATTAACTTTCTCTTCACTCATCCATAATTTACAGCTATCTGCCTTGATCACTTCTCCTCTATCCAATCCCTTGCTTGAGCTATCAATCCACTTGGATTGGCTCTTCCTGACACATCAAACCGCCATGACTGTGACGTCACCAGGAACATAGACAATGATTTTCCATGGCTGATGGGGATTCCTCTGTCATCGTTTCTGACTCAGATACTACCCGGTCAAGATGATTAGCACTCTTCCTATATGACTATGTTTTAATAGACACGATTTCCAAATTTTTCTTTAATCTACATTTACTCACTGTTTTCAAAGTAGACTATTCCTAACATCTCTCACCAGGATCCCAGCATGCAGTGCATAGATTATGATGTGGACCTCAGACTCGCAATGTTGTGGTCATCATGGATGTCTCAGAGGACTCCCACATCTTTTATGGTCATCAATGATCCAACATCATCCCCCCAGTCAACTGTGCTGCATTTATTGAGCAGCTGATCACTAGTAGTGCTGGTAAGATTTCCACTGAAAACCAACATTAACTACCAGATCTTTGAGTGTACTTTAAACTTTACAGCATCGTTGTCAGTGGTCTCTAACTCTGTCATTCATCACTCTTCTTCTGGAATCATTTCATGGAACATATTTTTTTCGTATGCATGCCTTATTGAACCATTCTCTACATTTACTGTCCCAAAATAATCAACTCAGACGGGAAGAAGCATTATGTGCAAGAAAGAAAAATCGTACTGAACAATATAGGATGAACTCACACTCTCTCAACTCTGCAGACCCATACTTGAGTGTACTTTAAACCTCTACAGGATCTTTTGCAATGATGACTATCTCCGTCTTAGCACATGGTTAATTTTTTATTATTTTATTGAACATTGTATATCATATCCATGCCATATTAAACCTTTGGCTATACCCACTGTTCTAATATAATAACATGGTCTGGTAACTGTGATTAAATGCCAAATAAATCCTAAAGAAGATCATAGGTTAAACTCACACTTTCTCAATTCTGCAGACCCATACTTGGAATCCCAATTCTCAAGACTGAGGAAGAACATGTAAATCACTTTGGAGGTATCCATTCTTAGAGTAAAAAGCAGATAAATTATAAAAGGATTAACAAATATGT
The DNA here is from genome assembly GCF_021556685.1 of Rattus norvegicus. Classification (NCBI taxonomy): domain Eukaryota; kingdom Metazoa; phylum Chordata; class Mammalia; order Rodentia; family Muridae; genus Rattus; species Rattus norvegicus. Next base: position 134,674,665 of record NC_141539.1, on the reverse strand, counting down.
TTACTTATTGATACATTATGTCTGCCTCTCTCATTGACTCTCCACCTTATTCTGATGTATATTTTATCTAGGTGTAAAATAGACTATTGCAAACATCAGTTACTAAGATCATACTAAGCACTACATATATTATGATGTGAACCTCAGACTCGCAGACTTGTTGTCATGATCATGACTCATACATGACTCATACAGCACCCACAGTCATCATTGATCCAACATCAACCCTCTTCTTGTCTTCTAAGATAGGCAGGCTTACTGGGCAACAGATAACAAGTACCACTAGGATAATTTTGACTCATAGAATATCTGTGGATAAGATCCTTTAGTACATTTCAGAGTTCTGGGTTTTTTTTCTTTTTTTTTTCTTTTTTTCGGGGCTGGGGACTGAACCCAGGGCCTTGCGCTCCCTAGGCAAGTGCTCTACCACTGGGCTAAGTCCCCAACCAACCCCCTGCAGAGTTCTGCAGTTTCATTTTTTAATTATAAAGCGTTTTCAATAATTTCACACATTTTTAAACATTGTATTTCAAACACATTCCACATACAGCATTGCCATGTCTTCACTTCCTAAATAGTGCCTTCATCAATACACCATGAAACAACATCAGAACATGGAGTGTACTTACACTGAGTTCATTTTAAAATCTTCAACAGCTTATTGTGATTCTCAGGATCAAAGGACAATGTAAAAGTCATCTTCTTGGCAGGATGCATTCTAACAGTACAAAAGAAAAGAGATCAACAAAAGAAAATGAACATTTTTTCCTTCATTCATGCACCTGAGCACGAGCCTATCTCTTCTCAATCATCTATGTGGATCTGACACTATTAAATGTTATACTAAGAATAGAAACATGACACATAGTTCGGACCATACACACAAAAAAGGTTGCTTATACTTTTACTTCACTGGGACTCCTCATTCATTCTGTCTTCATTAATAGCACATTACTCTGGAATTTGTTTTATTTTTATTTTATCTGTTTGAGTATTTTTTATCTGCATATGTGTATTTGTAACACATGTATGTGGCATTTACAAAAATCAGATGACGGTAAGAGATCCCCCTGAAGTAAATTTCCACATAGTAGTAAGCTGCCAAATTGAGGATAAAACCCAATGCAGATCTTCTGCAAGGAGACCAACTTCCACTTTCCACTGAGGTATCCCTCTAGTCTCTGGAATTATTTTTCTAAGTGCCTTACCAATTTACTTCTGCTAATGCTTTTGCCTAAATATAAAAGTAGATTATTTCTCGAATTTGTCATTAAGATCAATCTTGTAGATAGATACTTTATGAGATTGACATTAGATATCCAGAACAGTAGTCATGATAACAACTCAAATGGCACCGAAGGTAATTGCTGATCAAAGAGCAACCTACATTTACTCTATTAAATTATATAATATATATATGAATGCATGAATTAATTACATAAAATTAATCATTATGTTCAGGACACATGGACCTTCAAACCAAAAAGTAATGCAAACAACCCTTTGGAAATATTTTCTAGATATATTTTTGGAATATTTGGATATATTTTGGAATGCACCTAAGATACAAGTGCTTGCCGGGATCTGGTGTGTGTTCAATGTTCTTGAGGGACTATAAAAAATAAGTAAATATGAAGAACAGGAAGGACTCCTCCATGGTCACTGCTTCAGTTACTACCTCCGGGTTTATCCCTTCACTTCCTCCCTGACTTTATTTGATGATAGTTAGGCTGAACATTTTGAAAAATATTTGCATCTCCCAAGTTTCAGTCAAACATTATACCAATCCCATCGATAGATCCTCTACAGAAGGTATTTTGTACATATTTGTAGAATTTGTACTGTATTTCTTTTCCTGTTAACAAATAACAGCATGGATGTAACCTGGGGTTATCCGTGCCATGACCCCTCAGCAGCCTTGGGAAAGAAATATAGCAATATTAATTAAAACAGACATTCATGAGTAGACCTAGCAACTGTGCATAGAACCTGAACCATGAACCACAGGCTTTAAGATGTGTAACTCATAATGAACAGACCATTAGTCATGGCCCTTGATTCATATACCACTGTGGTTATCATCTACCATAAGCCCTACAAATCTTCCCATGAGAAGTGGTCAGCCACTTTAAGAATTCGACCGCCATTTTAAATTGCGCACAGATCAGGTCCCCTTATTTAAAATGATCTTCCAAATTTTGATGCGTATACTGTTTGTGTACACTGAAATTATTTTCATAATTTGAGATGGCTCTGCCCTGTTTTGCTATATTTTAGCCTACTTTAAAAAAAAACAAAAATGAAAATTCATGAATATAAAGATCAAGATAACATATGTTCTAGTGTGGATCTGAGAATCACAGACCTATCTTCCTGATCAAAGCATCATACATCATCAGTGGTAATCCCTCACCCAACACTGACCATCTCCTTCCTCCGTATTTGTAGTCCCTAACTATTATCTAACTATTAATACATCTGAAAGGTGGCGATGCAAGAATTTACCAAGACAGGAGTGTCTTAGTAAAGACAATCAAGCCAAGGTCAGATCTTTGGCTTTACTTACAGCACCACTGAGCTCCATCCCCATGGTGTTAGGGCAACCATGGACCTCCCAGGCAGGAAATCATTGGTCAGTCAGCACCCATCCAGGGAGTACAAAAGAGCAAAGATAATAAAGAGATTGATTATTTTGTTCATTTATTCTTACATTTCTCCTCCCACTGTTTCAGAGTCAAAATTGTTCTGATAGTTTTCTTAAGAAATCAAGTAAAAATAAAAAGAATAGTTTTGATAATTTTTAAGAATTTAAAATTAAGGCATTGACCATCCAAAAGCTTAAGTCATAAATTGTACCATATAAATAACCTTCAATAAAGGTTTATATAAGCTTATACACAAGTCATTCTAAGTGGATTTTCTGTGTGTATCAATATCATTGTAGGCCAAATATTTATGATCAGGATTGATCAATACCTTAAATAACTTATCAGTATATAGATTTCTGTCCTGATTAAATAATGCACTATGAAATGATGAGAGTGCATGGATAATGTCTAATATATGTTTCACATGCCTGACTTGAAACCCCTGCATGAGAGGGTAACATGAGGCATCTTATGCTGTGGACCTCAGACTGCTAGAGATGTAGTCATCGTCTGTGACTAATAATCCCGAAACCTTGTCATCATTGGCCCGTATTATACCTCTTCTTATCCAATGATACATGCATGTTTGATGATGAACACATCCGTTCGTGAACAATTTAACATGACAAAGAATGGTTGCGCTTTGTTCAACAGGATGACATCCTTGTCTCAATACATTATATACTCTATAAAAGCATAGAACATTCCGTTGAGCAAAACAAGACAGAAAAATCTGGAATATTACTCACACAGCACAAAGGGAAGATACTGAGTGTGTGAGCACGGGCCCATGTTTAAAGCTGGCGGGAGCCATTGGTCCTGTGGGATGATACAGAGGATGATAACTACCACAGGACCTCACAGGATTAAGCTTAGCATACGTTTTTCTGTAGAGGCATATGAATGTGTAGTCATAGCTAATTGTGTCTGTGTTTTCCTTTATCAAAATTAAGTCTTTGGATCTAGCTCTTTTTAGTGCATGGTGCTCGTTTCCCCAATTTTATAATAAAGCTTCAAAAATTCACAATGGGAATACTGAACTACCCCTAATCAATATTGATCATTGCTTGCATTTCCTATATCTAATGACCTATTTAATGACCACAGAGGAAGAGGTAAAACATTCTCAAACCATACGGTGTTTAAGAACTAAAAGTATAAGTTATGTAAGCATTCAGGGTCCCTTGCTATACTATATACATTCAGAGTTGGCCGTTTTTCATGTATTTATATATTTACTCACTGACTAACTGATCAACACACCAAATCAAATTTATTTACTCAAAATCAAGTCACAAACATCTTATTTTTACTAATAAGATTTTAAAAATCCACGAACCTCAGTCTAGGTGTCCTGTGTTCCCAATAGAAAATCTTAGAACCTGTACCATTGCATATTGATTACAAAAGCCATTGTGAGTCCATTCTGGAGGGGAAAAAAACACAGGTTATGAGAACAAAAGCACTTTCTATAGACATTGTAGTCTTACTATGTCCACTGACACATTTGGATGAGCTTGTATATGGGACAGAACTCTAATGTCTTAGTAAAATGGTGGAAGATAAATCATCTGTCACTTAAAAATAATTACATCATTACTGTTGCATTACTTCACAATAAAATCTTTGCAAATTCTAAGTGTGTGTATCTTTATGTGTCTGTGTGTGTGTGTCTGTGTGTAAGTGTGTCTGTGTCTGTGTGTGTGGATAGGTGTTTGTGTGTGCATGTGTGTGTCTGTGTGTGTGTCTGCGTGTGTGTGTCTGAGTGTATATTCAAGTTCATGTGCATATGTACGCATGTGGAGGTCACATGTGAACATCATGTTCCTCAGCAGCCATCAACCTTGTGTTATTGAAATGGGGTCTTTCAATGGCCTGCAGCTTGTTACTTAAGCTCAGCTCAGCTGACTGACCACCAATTCCCAAGGACACACCTGTTTCTTCTTCTCCAGGAATGAGTGCAGCTTACTTAGATCTCAGCACATACCTGGGAAAACGAAAATATATATGGAGCTTTCTCCTTCCATATGGGACTCTCTGTCCCTGCAACTCGAAGGAAATAGCACAATGACATTATAATATCATAGTGTGTCTAAATAAATGAATACAGTCACCATTGCAAAAACATGAGGGGCTCAGTTTACTTGCCTGTTCTAGAGAGTCATGCTGTATTAACCATTCACAAAAAATATCCTCAATGAACTGCACTCTGGCTTCATTAACTGAAATGATCATGTGCTCTTTCTATATTTATGATAGTGCCATTACTGCTGTCAATTCACAGATATTGTACAATATTAATAAAATATGTACATATAAAAGCTAACAGACTATATTACTTGTCCAGGAAATGTTGTATCTGTCATTAATTGTGGATATAATGCTTGAGTAATTCATAATTCAAGCAGAAGCTATAAGAACACAAGAACATGAACTACACTTACATGGCCTACTCTGCTCCCAAGACCCTAGGCTAGCCATGGACCTTGTGATCCAGACAGATGGGGATGTTGACTTGGGAATACACGCACAGATGAAAAGAACAGGTTATAAACATAATTAGGTTCTATTCAAAGACCCTTGTATTATTCCTTTTTTATTTTACCAATCTAGTTATATGAATCTTTGATACATTCTTCTCGAGACAATAAACAGGAGACCTGGGTTCTTAGCCTAGCAAGAACTTTGGTCACCATTTTAAACAACACACAGAACCCTCACCTAAGGGATTATACCTCTGGTCATTTGTTACGAGTGGATTTCTGAACCTTGATATTTATACAGCTAGTATTACTGCTTCGTATTATTTTCATAATTGGAAAATGTTTCACCCTCTTTCCTTCAGTATGATCTAACTATAAGTAGACTAAAAACATGTGAACCTAAGGATTGTAACACACTATGCTACAGCCAATATTGATACCACAATTCCACACGTGATACCATGTGCTTTCGGGTGTAGGCCGCAGACTCCTACACCTGTACTCATGATCCCTGGATCATATATCATCAATGCTCATCACTGATCCAACACTGTCCTTTTCTTTCTCTCGCACTTCCTACTTTTATTACCTAACTATATGAGTCCCTTAGAATTTTTACATAACTCTTCATCACAAAATCCTAGCACAAGATCCCGGTGTATTGAAGTTACCCAACAGAACTTGTGTTAGCCTGTCTCTCTGTGTTCTCCCTTAATTGTGGAAATCCTCAACCTGGTATTCATGAGCACGTTGAGTTCAACATAGATCGTCTTGAGTTGACCTGACTAGAGCCTATTCCTGCCGTTGTCAAAACAGGAGCGTCTTATGAAGCCCACCCAAACCAAGACAAGAACTGTTGGCTCCTGTTACATCAGTTTCCATGTTTGTTAAACATGAGGATAAGGTAGCATGGACCCCCCAGTCAAGAAACAATGTATCAGGCAGCAGCCATGCAGGGAGTACAAAACAGCAATGATAATAAAAAGATTGATATTTTTCCAGTTACTTCTACATGTCTCCTTTCATTATTTGTTTTTTAAGATTCATATCGTTATGAAAGGTTAGAGAGTTTAAGTCGTTAATTATACTCAATATGTCGACTTGGATAAAGATTATATACCTCTTTAAGACAACAATTTCTTAATATGTTTTCAGATTTTCTGCATGTATTAGTAGCATTTGCGGTCAAATATTTATTTTCATAATTAGTATATGCCTCTAATAATTTATCTGCAGTTGCATTGTTTATGTTTAGACCATGAGTCATTGATTACAATATAAGAAAATATGTGTGCGTGGCTGACTCTAGTGCACAGTATCTGCTACACATGTCTACCTTTTATCCCCTTTCCAAGAGGGGCACTTGAAACATCTTCTGGTATGACTACCTCAGAGTCCAGCATGTTGTCATTGTTGATGACTTATAATATAGTAATAGTCATTGGTAAATATTTGCCTTTTCTTCTCTATTAATAGATGCACATGTTTATCGATGAACACAGTGGTTCATTACTAATAAAAACCTCCATGAATAGGAACAGCCTAAGAACAATTTTATTTTTTTCTTCGGAATAATTCGATCCCTTTCTGGGATGTGCTCAATTGGCAAATGATCAGAATAATTCTGAATATTACTCACATGTCTTGGGACGTCCTGTAAATACCAAGCACAAGTGTAGAGTTGGCAAGCAAGTCCCGATGTTTGAAGAAAACTGGAACCACTCACTGGTTCTGAGGGATGAGCGCATGAAATGAAAATTCGATGACTTAACTTGTGTGAGCTTTGTTAAACTTTTTGTGAAGATGTTTGTAAATCTGTGTTAATAGCTATCTATGTATTATCATTTAATAAAACTTATGTCTTTGGTTCTCGTTTATTTGAGCATGTGACGATGTCTTGCAACATTTTTCTAATAAAATTTAAGGAATTCAAAATGTCTTCTTTTTTCCCTTCTGAGATGAGAACAGAGACACACAGGGAACTGGGAGGGCAGCAGTTATGAGCACAGATGCCCACATCGAGGATTCAGCACAACAACCATTCATTCCTTTGTTACCTGAGAACAACGGGTGCTTACATACGATGCAGCACAAAAATGAAAATTAATATTTCATTGTACAGACGGATAGTTAGGAAGCTCCTCAGTCTAAACTAAAACCTTAGATTATTATCGCTTGACACAAATTGATAGTACTACGAACTAAGCTCACTGGCAAAGCCACTGACTCACTAACAATGACTTTCCTACAACTGCAGACCAGACCGAAGCATGAACATCAAGACTAGTCCATGAGTCTGTCTAGCTACAAATCCCCTGCTTGCTAGAGAAGAGAGAAACATTGTGACTGAACCTATGCAGAAGGAGGCAGATCCTATGCCACTCTCTGCAGTTGCCTATGCAATAGAAATACGTATGCAGCTGTCTGGATGCCTATGGGATTCTTTGACCCTGCAACTTCAAGGAAACAAAACAAAAACTTTATAATACTATGGTGTGTCAAAAAGAATAAATAAATAAATAAATAAATATCGTCACCATTGGAAAATGTGAGAGGCTCAGTTTATTGCCTTTCTCTAGTTTAGAGGGTACTGTCATGACCCACTTGTCTCACAATAAAGGGTGAGGCAGGATGGCAGCATTAATAGAGATAGCAATGGCCTTTTTCTATATATGACAATGCCATTACAGCTGAGATTCCAGATATAGGACAATATATTAATGCCCAATTATCTTACATATTTAGCAATGGAAAGACTAACGCATGTTCCTGATTATTGAAATTAAAGTGAGGGTAAGAATTGAAGTACAATGGAAAACTGAAGAGAAATCACAGTTGTTCGTACTGTCAGCCGAAATTCACAGGTAAGCTTTCTTCTATTTGGGTTTCATTTAGTTAATAGTCATCTTAAATAAATATTTCGTCCTTTCCTAAAAAGAAAAAAAGAACCCAAATGGATGTCAAAACAACAAACATTTATCAAAATGCTCTTGCCCCACAGCATTGGCCTTGATCGATACATGGCGAGAATGTCAAGTTCCATAAATACATTAGTAGTGATTCTTATTGCATTAAATACTCACGTATTTGAGAGAGAAATACGCCATTTTGCTTGTGTTCATTTATAGGCTTCTTGGTTGATACATACACTTCTGAATTGCATGGAGGCCCAAGATTACAGCCCGTGTTACGTTTGATTGCCAGATTAAGCTCATATCTTAAAGAGATAATAAATGAGATTTTTCTGCAATGGACCTCAATGTGACAGGGCTTAGCCAAAGCCCTCCCTTCACATACCTCAGATCCACATAGGCAACCTTTGACCCCTCCCTTTTTTTCCTCTCAGAGACAGTTTTGTTTATTGACCCATTCGCAGACTCACTGGGGGCAATAAAATAAATATTCATGAATTGAAAAGAACTAGCCAAGAACAATCCTTGCGTTTGGAGCTATGGTCTCCTTGGACGTTCTTTCTTTTCTCATTGCTTAGCTCTCTCCTGGCCTCTTTTTCTAGGGGCCTTTAGTGAACCATGGATGGATCAATTCGCATGCCTGCCTCACAGCCATCACATCTGTCTCACTGTCTTCTTCCTGTGTGCAGCCTTCTCTTTGAAGAGATGTCCAGTAGCTCTTTGCAAAATGAAGCAAACCTAATACTAATGTCACCTCCAAAACAAGTCCCCAAAGGCTCAGGTAGTACCTGACACCTGCAGTGTGGACTCTGCCACAGAGAAACTGAAGTTTATATTTCACTTCACTGTAATTACTTTGTGAATAAGCAGCCATATGTGAAAGGTGGCAGCCATATGTGAAAGGTGGCAGCCATATTGGACATGCAGCCTCAGATTACTGAGTAGGTAACTTTTAAGTAAACTGCAGCACACAAATAAAACAGTCGGGGAGTAAAATATGCCAATTAGATTCATAGCAATTGTTTTATATGACATTAGTAACATGGGTCTGTAGATGAGTAGACTTAAATAATTCGATGAACACTAAAAAGAAATCGGCCCTCACTGACAGGATTCTTTGATTATTATAGGGTCATAAAGCCTCTTACCCACAATGGCTATAGCAAACACCTCATCTCCTCATCTCAGAGAGTAATGCAGTCTGCTCTGGTCTTCATTCTGCGGTGTCAAATACCAAGTTTGAAAACAATGAGCCATTGAGATTTGGATCACAATAAATGACATTAGTTTGATTCTAAAATATTCATGAAGTCAATTCCCATTTTTCTCATTGACCCAAGAATACACCAACTTTTTATCTGTCTAACAATTCATTTGAAACAATAATATGAACCAAGTTCAATCCATCACTTAGAAACAAGAATGATCAGGATTGTGAATACCTGTCTATGGGTCTCACCACAGAGGCAGAAGGATCCCTCTTCTAATTGACTAGGTTTGAAGAAAATGAATGAATGAATTTACAGTATACTCCTCTAGAATGTATAATTAGCAAGCTTATCAAAAGATAAATAAATCGTAAAGATAGAGAATAAAATGAAACATGAATTTAAAGACAAAATATTAGGGATGTTTTGTTTTTAGTGAGAGGAGAGCCAGAGAATGTGTGTCCCTTTGTAGCCCAGGTTGGCCCTGAAATTATGATGCTACTGCTAACATTCTCATTGGGATTCAATGTGTTAAGAATTGATAATGGCGATCTACGCGCCACGCTTCATGATGGCCTACACCCAGCTCTTTCGATATTAACCCAATTATGTATCTCATACCTTAACAATTTAGCATTTTAAAAAAATCAGTCTACATGCACAAATTGTGAGCATCCCTGATCCAAATACCCAAGCTCTAGGCCCATTTCTTTGTTGGACAAAGAGGGCCACTTACAAACAAAGGCTAGGGTTCCATAGGCTTCGGCCAAAGTATCTTTGACTCAGACACCAGCTGATCCCACCATGTGGGTATGCCATGTATGGCTGAGAAACTTAACTTCTTTTTGTTAAACTAATTAGAACTAAACTGTTTCCCATAAGATGCCTCTGACCTGGATGGCCTTGTCAGGCATCAGTGGGAAGAGAGGCCCTTGGTCCTGTGAAGGCTCAATGCCACAGTGCAGGGAAATGTCAGGACATGAGGCAGTAGGGTGTGGGTGGGGATGCACCCTTATGGAGGCTGCGGGTAGCGGGATGGGATAAGGGATTTCCAGAGGGGAAACTGGGAAACTGGGGATGTTATTAGAAATGTAGATAAAGAAAATATCCAATTAAAAAGAATGGGGGAAAAAAAGATACCTCTGAACTGTTAGGTCTGTGTAACTTTTCAAGAAAAACAAAGTTCTCCATCTTTGTTTCAGTGCAATGAATGGGGAGGATTGATTGACTGAGAATAGATTATGTGTTGCTTTATAAAAATTAGCTCTGATGTTGAGTTTTGTTATATAAGTAAGGCTAGCCTGGAACTCATAGAAATCCTCCTGCCTCAGACTCCTAAGTATTGTGATTCTAAACACCCACTATCACTCTAAGCCCATGTGGTGGATTCAGACATGAAGCTATTCTCTTAGTCACTTATAATAATAGCCACAGCCATAGGAACCCTCGGAATCATGGGAATTAAGTTGTGTTTGTGTTTGTTCATTCATTCATGATGAAGTGAGCTGCAAATTATAGTTTTTCAAAAAAAAATACACTTAGGTTCCTCAGCCATACGAGTGGGCTGCATTTTTAAGAGTGAGCGTAACTCTGTGATGAGCACTCATCTCAGGGTTCAGGCTTGGATGGCGACCATGGTCCAAGGGCTAGGCATTGGTCTTTGAGGCTTTGATAACTGTGCTGTTCATCAAAATACTTTTATATTAGTGTGTTTAGCAAAATGTCTCGTATAGTTATTAATGAATGTTCCTATTTCTATTAGCTTTGCTGGTTTGATATTGGACAGAAGACATAACTTTGTTTCCTAAGTTTAAAGGAAAAGCCAGGGTATGACTGACTCAGCGCAAAATCCAAAGAGCAGCGCAGAGTGCTTAGCCTCGTACTCACCTCGTCCTTAGCCTCTTTCATGGCTCAAAACAGAAGGAGGCAGAGCCTTTCTGCCTTTTACTTCTGCACACACCGGAACACTGGAAAAGCCAAAGGCACAGTTCCATTAAACACAGCAGAGCTCACAAGCACAGTCCAGATTTACTCAGGACACTGAATTCAGACACCCCATGCACACGTGTGGTCCATTCAGACCTGGCATTCTGAGCTTTCAGTCAGTCATACCAGTCTTGACTTATTCATTGCTTCACTAATAATATAATCGATATCCATAAACTGAGGGAAGGCCGATGCTTGGAAATACAAATACATCTTGGCAGTGCACACCCCACAGAGCTAACGCTGCCCTTTCTGCTGTGAGCCTCGACACGGGAAATCTGAATGAGTGCAGTTCTCTGCCTCCTCTCGATTGCTGTCACTCACACAGCTTCTCTCACTTAATATCTATATAAAGATGTCACGACGAACTACCATCTGATGAGAAGATTCATTGCCTCATTATAGTCTCCTCTCAGTGAGGGGCAATAAGATGAGAAGACTGGAGAAGTACGAGGGTCCATTATGACCCAAATCACGTTGAAACATTCTAGAAAGGGTTGAAATGCACTCCTCTTTTTTTATCCTGAGGAGTTTGGTGGGGCTGAAGTGGATCCATCCTGATGACTGACTCACAAAACATTCTCATCACTGGTCAGCTCATGGCCATTTTTAAACCTGTTCCTCAGGAAACATTCTGTGGGCCCGACTGCGCCCCTCTCCCAGCAATGACACGAAGTTTGACTCCCACTTACATCAGCGTCTTCCCTCCTCCTCTAGCATTATACAGGCAAGGTCTTCCCCAGAATTTAATCATGAAACATTGCCAGCTGCGCTCATTCTGGGGAGTAAAAGGCAAACATTCAAATGAATTGGTGTCATTTAGGTTTTTTTTGGGGGGGGGGGTATCTGCAGTTGCGGGTGATCAATTAGCCATAAGCTTTGGTTTGCGTTCCGGTCGGAACACTTGAGACAGCAGGAACTCTGGTATATTTATTAGCTTATGAGATTTAGGCAAGAATAACACTTTATATTTATGAACCTGTATACCTTTTTTATTTTAAATAATGTAATGAATACCACTGAACCCAGCCGTGAGAAGAAGAAAAATAACTCTAATTATTAGGAACATCTGGTGTGTTTGTTACCAGCAAACCTAAGAGCAAGGTTGTCTTTTAAGTGGGACTTTGTGCAAAATCGGACGTGAGAGATTTACCATCTGGTATAGCCTCAGTTATGGCCCATGCTTAACTCTCCAGGTTAAGTGTGTGCTCCTGTGTGCAGATGCACACGCATGTGGGTTTGCGTGTTCACATGTGAGCATGTGAGGTCAGAGAAGAATCTTGGGTGCCACTCCTCAGAAGCTATTCATCTTGTTTGGTGAGGTTAAGTTTCTCGTGGTCTGGAGCTGGTGAGCTACCAATGGAAGAGATGCGCCTGTCTCCGCCTCTCAGCCCAGGGGTAGGAGGTAGACAACATCACCCCCAACTTGCTTGTTTGTGTGTTTGCTGGCTTGCTTGTTTTCAAATTTCACATGGGACTCCAGATTCCAAGGCAAGTACCTGACTGACTGAGCGAGCTCGCCACCCCACCCGTCTAATCCTTCACTAACCGATGAGTTTAATTTCTCAGAGGATCATTTTTGTAGCAGAACTTTAAAGCTTATAGCCACCAAACCAAGACTAGATCGCTAATAAGGTAATTTCCTAAATTACTACCACTGGAAAGAAAGGTCCAGACAATCTCTGCCTTCCTAGGCATCTCAGAAGTGGACAATGTAATGGTCCCAGTGATGTACATTTTACCAATAGTCAACTGCTCAATTAAAACAAAAGAAAACAAAACTAGTTGAGATACAAATTTACGGATGTGTCCCTTCATAGTCTGCAGAAGATTTGAGCCTCCCATACTGTGTGCGTCCCCTAAGTGCTGTTTGGTTTGCTAATGGTCAAGAGTAGCAAATTTGACTTCACATGCATTTGTTTCACTAAAATCTCCTAGATTTTATCAATCATGTGTGTGTTTGGGGGTGGGTATGTATGGGTGTGTGTGTAAGTCTCGTGGTTTGCCCAGTGTGTAAGTGCCCTCCATTCAGACACTAGTTACAGAAATGTATCTCCTTGGCACAGGGCAACTTGCCTCCAGTTTCAAAAATCACATAACTTCTAAGACGGCTAGGCAGCTCGACTAAGAATCTCAAAATTAATAACAACCCACACTACATTAAATGCTTCTAAAAGCACGGGCACACCATCAGATTTCTCTTCTTTTTTTTCTTTACTTTCATTCGTTCACATTTCTCTCCTGCATGAATGTGTGCATGCATGTGTGTGTGTCTTTGTGTGCGTGTGGGTGGGTGTGTGTGTAGGTAAAGGGGACAACAGGTGGAAATCTGTTTTCCTCTATGAGATTTCAGAGGTGGAATTTGGATCACCAGGTTTGCTCACAAGAGCTTTTTCAAGTGGAGCCATCCCATCTGCTCTATTTAGACGGGGATTTTTTTTTTTTGTCTTTTGTTGCTTTATTTTGTTTTTGTTTGTTTGTTTGTTTTGAGGCTGAGCATCTTTGCCAATTGTATCTTTTTAATTTTTTACTCATTGATATATTCTGATTTTATTACAGGAATGTGGGTTGTGCCACGAAGCCACAAAGATCGGGCTTTGGGGACTCGTCTCTATGGGATGCAGACACCATTTTGCAATAGTCCTCAGATTTCATAAGGGTTTAATCACTGTCCTCGGTCAGAAACCCCATGCTCCTCATCATTGGCCTATGCTGGGTGTTTGCATCATTCATTGACTGATTGATTCACAATTAACAACACAGTCCCCAAAACAAGATCTTTGGGTTGGGGATGTCTCTTCACCTCGGGATATTCAGACCACACTGTTTCTGTCAGGGCGCATGCTCCAAAGCACACCGTGAAGCATTAGCCTCTCTGTTTTCAATCAAATCCATCAACATCTGGTTTTTATGTGGTTCTCTTTTATTTAACTCATCCGTGTCAAACATGGCTCCATGAAATGTAGTGAAGCTCTCCTGTCCCATCTTCCACCTCGGGAACACTCATAGGCTAATGAGCTGACATTTCTATGGGGACCTTCCCAAAGAACGACGGCTGGGGAGCCGAGCTCAACCACAGTGGAAAGAGTAACACTAAAGTTCTAGATGCAATTAAAACTACTGTTTCCCTAGCGCAGCATCTCGAACACATGGGCACTGGAAAAAATTTCCTGAACAAAACACCAATGGCTTATGCTCTAAGATCAAGAATCGACAAATGGGATCTCATAAAACTGCAAAGCTTCTGTAAGGCAAAGGACACTGTGGTTAGGACAAAACGGAAACCAACAGATTGGGAAAAGATCTTTACCAATCCTACAACAGATAGAGGGTTTATATCCAAAATATACAAAGAACTCAAGAAGTTAGACCGCAGGGAGTCAAATAACCCTATTAAAAAATGGGGTTCAGGGGGCTGGGGATTTAGCTCAGTGGTAGAGCGCTTACCTAGGAAGCGCAAGGCCCTGGGTTCGGTCCCCAGCTCCGAAAAAAAGAACCAAAAAAAAAAATGGGGTTCAGAACTAAACAAAGAATTCACAGCTGAGGAATGCCGAATGTCTGAGAAACACCTAAAGGAATGTTTAACATCTTTAGTCATAAGGGAAATGCAAATCAAAACCACCCTGAGATTTCACCTCACACCAGTGAGAATGGCTAAGATCAAAAACTCAGGTGACAACAAATGCTGGCGAGGATGTGGAGAAAGAGGAACACTCCTCCATTGTTGGTGGGATTCCAAGTTGGTACAACCACTCTGGAAATCAGTCTGGAGGTTCCTCAGAAAATTGGACATTGAACTACCTGAGGACCCAGCTATACCTCTCTTGGGCATATACCCACAAGATGCCCCAACATATACAAAAGACACGTGCTCCTCTATGTTCATAGCAGCCTTATTTATAATAGCCAGAAGCTGGAAAGAACCCAGATGCCCTTCAACAGAGGAATAGATACAGAAAATGTGGTACATCTACACAATGGAATATTACTCAGCTATCAAAAACAATGCCTTTATGAAATTCATAGACAAATGGTTGGAACTGGAAAATATCATCCTGAGTGAGGTAACCCAATCACAGAAAAACACACATGGTATGCACTCATTGATAAGTGCCTATTAGCCCAAATGCTTGAATTACCCTAGATGCATAGAACACATGAAACTCAAGACGGATGATCAAAATGTGAATGCTTCACTCCTTCTTTAAAAGGGGGAACAAGAATACCCTTGGCAGGGAATAGAGAGGCAAAGAGTAAAACAGAGACAAAAGGAACACCCATTCAGAGCCTGCCCCACATGTGGCCCATACATATACAGCCACCCAATTAGACAAGATGGATGAAGCAAAGAAGTGCAGGCCGACAGGAGCCGGATGTAGATCTCTCCTGAGAGACACAGCCAGAATACAGCAAATACAGAGGCGAATGCCAGCAGCAAACCACTGAACTGAGAATAG
The DNA here is from genome assembly GCF_021556685.1 of Rattus norvegicus. NCBI lineage: Eukaryota > Metazoa > Chordata > Mammalia > Rodentia > Muridae > Rattus > Rattus norvegicus. The sequence goes on along the minus strand of NC_141539.1, from coordinate 134,658,971 downwards.
GACCCCCGTTGAAGGAATCAGAGAAAGAACTGGAAGAGCTTGAAGGGGCTCGAGACCCCTTATGAACAACAATGCCAAGCAACCAGAGCTTCCAGGGACTAAGCCACTACCCAAAGACTATACATGGACTGAACCTGGACTCTGACCTCATAGGTAGCAATGAATATCCTAGTAAGATCACCAGTGGAAGGGGAAGTCCTTGGTCCTGCTAAGACTGAACCCCCAGTGAACGTGATTGTTGGGGGGAGGGCAGCAATGGGGGGAGGGTGGGGAGGGGACACTCATAAAGAAGGGGAGGGGGAGGGATTAGGGGGATGTTTGCCCGGAAACCGGAAAAGGGAATAACATTCGAAATGTAAATAAGAAATACTCAAGTTAATAAAAAAACAAAAAACAAAAAAAAACAAAAACAAAACAAAAGCAGAAACAGAGGCTATAAAATCACTTCCTTATTACACAAACTATCACAGTTTGTGTAATTTTCAAATTGAGGAGTCCTCTTAAGTACTTTCAAATTATAGCTCTAAAGTATATGTGTAGACTCAAAAAAATACTGTTTCCTTTTAAAATCATTTCTAATATGCCAATTTGGATTAAAGATGATTGCATAAGTTGACTGTTTTAGGTATGTGGCGATTGCTAATTTTGAAATCGATCAGCTAGCAGCCAAAGACCCCAGACAGAGACCATGAACTAAGGGTCTTGCCTTTATCCTTACTCAGGACAACGGTATTAATTAAATAACCATATTAAATAATTCAATCAGGGGGCCTACATTCACCGGAGGAGGGAACGGAAGATTTAGAATAGATTTAGAATTCAGTGGGTCAACCAGATCTGATAATAACGTTCAGAGTTAATATCAAAGTTGATTTTCAATATGATAAGCATGGACACCCACCACCTCGCCGAAGAGTAAGCTCTGCAGTGGTCACAATGGTCCATGAGTCAGGTGGATATTTAACCAGGTGTGAGCTCCTCCACTTCCCTTTCCTTAATGACCAATAAACTCCCCAGCAATTCCTTTAACTACACCTACTAATACACGCAGCATGAAAGAGGGTTGGAGACTCCAGCCTACCTTCCTGCGCATTATAAGTGTATGTGCTTTTTACTAGGCAATAGCATGAATCGTCTTGGCTGATTACACTACCTGCTGCACAAATAGTAGTGTCTTCCTTATTTTATGTATCTACTTCCCACATATATATTACTTCTCTTAAAGAAAAAAATAACAGGTTAATAATATCATTGAGCCAAAAATCCCAGGAAGAAGTTGGCTAAATTTTTCCAACTTCTGCTCAATGATGATTTCTACACAAAATGGTGTCAGTCTCCCACTCCACCAATGAGCATCCTATGCACAGGCCTGGCTGCCGATTCTTCAGTAACACTGTCTTGAGTTGATGTGGCTATCCATGGATTAATAAGTAATGATTACCCCATCAGCACCCCTCTTTAAAAAAAAAAAAAAGAATGGCCTGTATTGTTGTTTTGCTCTGAGGGCCTCTGGTGAGAAATGTAGATTAATCAGCAGACTGGCTTCTTGTCAATCCCTGTCTTGCGATGGGTGTCTGTCTGTCCCTTAAGCCTGGTAGAAACCTACAAAGTAGGGTGGACAAGACTGCACACAGCTGACAGAACTGACACCTGCTTCCTGCACTGTACTTCTGCTAGGAGGAGGCCACAGTAAGGTGTTTCATGGCTGATGGGTTACAGGGTTACGGTTGGCTCACCATACTTAGGAATGGTCCTTGGTCAGGTTTAACTGAACTGCGAACAACTATCTGAGACCAGTTACCAACATAGGACAAAAACTTACACAGAAATAACCATGTACCCCCAAACAACATCCTAAGAGCCTTGACAATTCTGTAGGTTAAACCGCAACCCTGGACTCATTATACTCCTTTGTGATAAGTGACCATTTTGTCCTCTTTTTAATGTATACTTTTTGAAACTCCATGGGCGAATCTCATAATAAATGTAAAAACCTAAGCTGAGAGTGAACGGAGCTTGTCAGGCTCCACCCACGCCCCCTCAGGGCTGGTATAGAAATAAAGAAGCAAATGTATCCACACGCCAAAATGCCAAGCACACACCCATACACCACACCCTAAAGAATGGATAGCTGTAAAAGATCTCAGAGTCGTACACGGGTTTCATCACAATATCCTGGTTCAGATATGCCATGGTACTCATGACCGGTCCAGACAAAGACTTCCTTCCTCAACCTCTCCTCTCGTGTTAATTCATTAGTCCATAGGACACAGCACAATGTTCCAGGGGTAAAATCTCCCTTGACTGAAGGCATGCATCTCCCTTAAGCATGGGGCTCAGGGAAGAGACACTGTCACCAGCACCTAGGTGTCCTCTTAGTCTGCTCAGACTGTGGCTCTGCTGGACCTTACACTGTGACTCCGCCCCTGGGTAAAGACAAGCTAAAGGAAGATAGTGATGCCCCCCACCCCCACACCTTCTACCACTTGTGAGGCCTTCCTTATCAGCCAGGGCCGCACTGATAAGCAAATGTTTAAATCAATGTGGTAGGAAATTAAAAAACAACAACAAACAGGTTCACACAATATCCTGGCCCAGATACCCTATGGTACTCATTACCGGTCCAGACAAAGCCTTCCTTCCTCCAAGTCTACCTTCTCCAGTCAACTCATTAGTCTATAGGACACAACACAATATTCCAGGGGCAAAATCTCCTTTACAGGATATTGTCATTTTTTTTTTTCAATCACTGCCATGACACCAAATTTGATGAAACTTTTCACGTGAATGGTTCCTGGCACCTTCCCATCAGCACCCCATTCTTGGAGGCCTCAATTTATCTTTTAGACGTATATTTCTTTGAGCTACCGCTAAACACGCATGAACAAAACATCCCAAGTGAGGCCACGAACCTGACGCATCACTCACATTATCCTCTCTGCTCCTTATACGGAGAGCTACCTGCAGCGATTTTGTTTCTTAGAAAAACTCAGTAAGTCGGCTGTCTGTGAGCGTTCTGTGGAAGAAAAAACAGACTTAGCCAGATTTGGAAATTTAAACAGACACTAGTTCGGGTTTCATTTTACTGAAACGGTGCTTCTCTGAGACAATGTAAATAACACTGTTAGCTCTACTGCCCCCTCAGCCCTGTCACGATTAAAAACGGAGCCATACAAGACCCCCTCCCCCAAAATCCAGGTTCATATAGGCTATTGGGCCATGTTCAGACAGTGTTAGATGAATGGTCATTGCTTTTTCATGGTGCACTCCAGCTATGCGATCTCTGACATATACTTAAACTCTTATGCACATCCTAAGAAACAAGTAGTTTGGGACAGACAGGAGAAGAAATGGGAAGTTTCTTGATCAAAGAGAAGAAAGTTTCAGACAAGAGAAGTGTTGGTGCCTATGGGGAAACTAGACAAAGAAAAGCAAGTGAGAGAAAAAAAATAATAGAAATTAGAGGGAAACAAAACAAAACAAAGCAGTAACACTGAAAATACTAAGCCATCTCCAGCCAGTAGCACAGGTGAGCTAACTGCAAGCCTTTACCTGCCCCTCCTCCCTCTCCTCCCTGCTCTCTGCCCAGTTCTCCAACAGATCAGATCCTCTCCTCCAACTTCCCTTCCCCCACTCATCCCAGGAGCCAACTTGGGCAGGCTTTCCTTGGGATCCCACAGACTACAACAGCACAGGAGCAGACAGGCTGACTGCAGAAGGCTCCCCACTCCTCACCTCCAATTCCATTCCATAACTGCCTCTCCTTAATTTTTTTTCAAGCACTTACAGATTCTATCTTTATCCATGTATTGATTTACTTATAAAAATATATTTGGGACTAAAGTATCACAACAGAAAAAAAAAAAAGTGGTTATTTATCCTCAAAGTGGAACTCAGAACTTCAGACTTGCTGACCTGCGCTGACATCACCAGCCTAGGTTTGAACTCATTCATTTGCTCACTCACAAACAACAATAGAACCAACGGTCACACCCCAACGACAACAAACACGATATTGTGAACACTAAAACCATAGCTGCCTCCTTCCAGTGAATGTCAGTGTCCCAGGGATGAAACTCAGCAGCCCTGTCTGTGCCCACTGGATCGATGCTGGTTCCTTTTACTGAACTTTTTGATATTTGACTAACAATTAAAAAAAAAAAAAAAGGAAAGCATAAATGTACCATCCACTCTCTCCTTAGTAATGAAGATCAATGCTGTCAGTTTCTCTGGACTCCATTTCCTGTGCAAATGCCTATTAATCAGACTTAATAAATTGATGTTGGAATTGACTGCTTCAAAAGTATTTACAATAGGGGACAAAGGAGCCAGTGGCACAAGGAGGTCACATACAGCTGTCTTTTTTGCCTGTGATCTTTTAAAGATTTGCTCATTTAAATATTTGCCTGGCTGTATTAATTTACTTACAGGGAAACAATTCAGACTTAGGGACTGAAGAGGCTTAACAAAAATATTTTAGGGTTGGGGATTTAGCTCAGTGGTAGAGCGCTTGCCTAGCAAGCGCAAGGCCCTGGGTTCGGTCCCCAGCTCCGAAAAAAAGAAAAGGAAAAAAAAAGAATATTTTAAGGTTTCTAATTTCCAATAACATTTACTAAAAAAGTGCTAATGATGAAGTCTATTTACATATTTGCTTGGCATGTGTGTGTTTGTGTGTTTGCACACCCTTAGGCGTGCATAATATATAGCACAAATGGGGTGATCAGAAGACAACATCGGGAGTCAGTTCTCTTCTTCCACCAGGTGGGTTCCAGAGACGGAACTCAGGTACTGAGGCTGGTCGCCAGCCTCTTAACGCTGGACCTCAGAGTTACAGGGCTAATCAAAATCATTGACTCAGACACCCCAGAATTCTCATCACTGGTCAGAGGTGGTTGTCTTTGGTTTAGTTAGTCCTAACTTTCTCAGGTCATCTATTGACTGCTAATAGAGTCAATGAACATGAAATATGAATCGGAAATCAGGCTCCTTACACTATACTGAGACACCGGTGATGGTTTCCTTTGAGAACTCTTAGGAGGGTTCTGAGCACAGGTGAGATAGCTCTGCTCCTTCACGTGGAGGAGTTTCTAATTAGCTTTGTCTGAATTTTAAAGATAGCTCTTGGGGTAGTCAGCCTCTCAAACATTAGACGTGGGGGCCATGCCTTGTGGCACACACACCTTGCTTGGCTCAGGCTGACCATGGGAGCAGGAGAGCCCTGAGGAAGTCTGTACCTTAGGGAGAGGATTTGAGTGTTATGCTACGGATCTGCCCTGCAGTGATCTCTCTAGGGAAATTAACTGCCATGTCCCAAGGACTCTCACTGAAGAAGAGTTGTGGTCCCCATCAGCAGCCAGCCATGAACATGAACCTTGCAGGCAGATTCCCCATGCATAGCCAAACAACCACATCACATGACAATCTCACAAGCAAACTGACAAGAGATCCCACACAGAAACTTCTGGCTTTGTGGAAACTGAGATATAACATGCTTCGTACTTTGAGCCATGACATCACTGGGTCACTACAACACATCTAGAGATTGCAAGAGTCGCAGCTGATCCTCCTGTCCTGACATGCTTGACATGGTAAAGGTTTCAAATTCGGTGTGGTTTTTTTTTTCACCCAAGTTTTGTAATATTTGAGTAAACCCAATGAAATATCTTACGAAGAGGTTCCAGGAAGAAACAAAGCTCATCCCCTAGTCACCTCGTTCATGTGACCAGATTTTTTTTTTTAACCTTATTTTACTGAACCTGCATTTTGACTGTAACCCATCCTGAGGATGAGTGTGGAATGCTCCACATATACCAAAAACGAATGCTCAGAAGTCTCAGATTTAAGAACCTTTCTGACTTTTCAGGTTAGGGGAGATAAACCTGTACAACCACAAAACACCGTCCAGTCACAGCTAGGACACACATGACATTCTCCCTCAGACTGCAAGTACCCACCCCAGTGAATTCATGGTCCAGACATTTACCATTGATGCAATCTGTAAATTGCTAATGGCATCAAACAAATCCCAATACTGAAAAACCCTGAGAACAAATAAAAGCCCTTCACGATTAGCAGATTTCAGCTCTGCAGAATCATAATAACCACAAACTCTGTGCGGGTCCAACAAGCATTCTTTTCTTTTATTCATATACAGGCATATTCCCTTGGTATAATTTAGGAATAAATAAGCTACCTACAGAAAAAAAGATAATAATCCAGTCAGCTAATGTGTGAATTAGGGGAGCTAGGATCGCTGTTGCAAGGTAGACCTTCAGCAAGGCACAGCGAGGGCCCTTGAAAAAGATAAATGAGATGAGGGTGTCTGTGGGTAGCAGCACAGACAGTCTTAATGGCTGCATTTATTTCTCTTGTGTAGGGTGGTGAATTTTCGTTTCTGTTGTATTAAAAATTAAAGAGTACATAAGTCATTACATAAGAAAGAGAGTTATTTTGGAGTCAATAATGGGAATGTAATAGCAACGAAGTTAGGATTAGTCACCCCATCTCTCATGAGTCAGCCTATTAAAGGATTTAAGCCTGTGGGTTCCATTCTTCGTAGAGTGTGTGTTGTACTTCACAGAGCAAAAACACCTTCTATTCTTCATAATGAGTGTTGTTACCTTACAGAACGAGAATACCATGGTGGATGTAATTGTTCAGTAAAGATGAAAATGTTGATTTCTACCTGCATGGTGAAGGGGCTTAGGGGCTTTTGTACTTTTAAAGTTCCTGTCTTTGGTGTAGGTGGTTTACCACTAACTTATGTAAAAGGCATAAATAACCAACATATAAAGAAAATGTTAACTAAAACTTTCGGTTAATACAATTCAATCCAACTTAAGTCAGTTAAAGATGGCGGGGGCTTTGATTAATTGTTAATGAGTACATTAATCAGATCTCTTTATTTCATTCATCTTTAAGGGCACATCAAAACAAACAAACAACAAATTGAGACACTAGGCCAAAACATTAGCTATGTACATAGACGTGCGGATCGCAGATACAACTGACAAAGTCCTTTTTAAGAGGATCTTGCCTTCCGTGGACAGAGTTAGATTGACAGTGCTTATTACCATATGCACAGAAGTCATCCATGCTTGGCCTTCTTCCAATTAGACAATTATTCAAACAATCATTCTCATATAAATAATTTGTCCCTTGTCTAAATAGAGCCAGCCGCCAGCTGCCCAACAGAATTCAAACAATAACACCACGGTTCGTGACCCAGTACATGTCCTTCAGGAGAATGGTCAAAAGGACTTGCTCTATGTGTAGAAAAAGGCTTGGTGTTGGCAGATAACAACAACAGTGAATAATAATACTTGTTTCTTTGCATTCTGGCCTTTTCTTTTTCAAAATTGGCCATTTTAATTCGTTCCCGCATCCGACCAATTATAATACAACACACAGTTGAGGAGAGCGAAAACAAGGTCTTTCAGTATATTCACCTGTGTAAGAAGCACGGCTTACAACAGGAACTAGATGGTTTCTTGTTCTGACATCCCTCCGAGGGATTTCATCAAAACTCTTTGATTGCCACATCTTGGAAAACTCAAAGGTCTACACATATGAATGTATCTATTCATATACATTCTCTCGGTGCTCGCTGCTTTATTCATTGATGTATTGATACATATACAATAAGTCAATAAAACAAAAGACACAGGAGCAACCTCACTAAATAATACATCTATCTATCAACTGGCCGCTTCCCACGGAACGAGCAGATGTGGTTATTTCACCCCCAATGTCTGTGTGCTTTTTCCAAATTTAAATCAGTCAGAGTTTGTACCTCCTACTGTCTCTGTAGTCATGGAGGTCAAAGTTTGCCCTCCTGTGGACTTAAAGATGGCATCAAGGCTAAGCAAAGAGCCATGAACTGCACAACTACAATAAACGTGATTTTGGTCATTATCCTGTTCCCTTTCCCATCAAGAAATTAATAGTCTCTAAGTTTTATCAGTGAGAAGACACATAAAGAAATCGCAACAAATAATATATATGACAGAATATTAAACAACCCTGAAAATGAATGGAAAACCACTTCTCTTCCTTGTTGGGTTTTAGGAGTGCGAAATCGTATCAACTATCAGTCCCCAGTCTGCCCTTGCTCCCGTCACTGCGCAGCACTGGCATTTGTTGGTTTTACTTATGAATTATATCCATTTATTACTTTAGAGAAATACAAGCAACAGCCACCCGTGAGTCAACCTCCCAACCCAAGGACATAAAACTGAAGCTATTACTCACATAAATCTCTTCTTCCCTTACCCACACAGGTGAAAGCCAAGACCCGAGGCGAGTCAGGGTGAGTCAGTTGGTAGGACAGGGTCAACAGGGTGAAATCGAGCACAAACTTTGAAAAGGAAAAAAAAAAAAAAAAAACTACAGTTAGAGGTAGCAGTGTGAACGTACCTCACTAAAGTGGGGTTCACGGAACTGTTTCATGCATGTTTGTTAAGTATTCGAACAATAGTCTGCCCCCATTACCCCGGTTCATCCCTGCTCTTGCCTTGCACACACCTCTGCTGGTCCTTTCTGTTTTTCCATTCCGCTTAGATTCCACATGAGAGGAAAGGGATGTCTGGCATTATAGACAACACGCTCTCCGTTGTCTCACACTTGTCCTATTCCACTACATACTCATAAAATTGTTCATTCATGTAATTTGTCCTCTCTTCTTAGTACAACCTCCTACCACCCCCAAAATGTCCTACGTTTGTGTGGCTGTGTGTCTGTTTTACATGTCCCGGAGGTAAAGCAGGTTTCAGTGCTACAGAATAGGGGAACGCAGCATTAAAACAAAACGACTGACAACTTTTGTTTCATACTGTGATGTCCCAGGTAACAACCTCTACTTCCTCACACAGACCTCCTACAATCCAGATGCAGGCGCCACTGGGCCAAAAAAGCCAGAAGCCACAGCGGCCTGCATTTCTATCAAGAACTCCACCCCCTAAGAGCCGACAATTATGCGTGTTTCTAATAGACTTCCGTTTACGCTTTAATCAAAAGTATTGATGCGTAAGCCCCAGAACCACTCATTACTGATCCACGCTCAATGCATTTCCCTCATTTATTTATCTGGATGTTACGGACTATTTCTGCATAATTTATTGATTTTTTTTTCTTTCATTTGGAGTTTCCCTGATTAAAAATCTTGGTGCCCATGAATCACAGAAATCCAAAAGAACAAAACCTTTCATGGCTGCGACGCTCACGTTCACGGTGCAGGTAAATAAGATGCCGTATTAATTGGACCCACAGTCTGGAGGTATAAATTAACCAATCACAGGGCTTCCTACCACTCTGCTATTCAGGATTCATTCAAAGGCCTCCTAAAGACAGACAATGGGGCGAGCGAGTGCACAGAGGACTCCACAGCTGGAGAATCAAAGACCACACTCAAGACCTCGCTCAGGTCTCCCTGCAAAACGTTTAAACACTCACATCAGATCTCTGCTGATGGGCCTGGACAACACAAAGGCAGAACAGCATGTTAAGAGACTGTATGGATGAATGTGACGGCCGCTCCGTCTGATTTTTAAAGGACCCGGGTTATGCTAAAACACAGTCCCTCTCCAACCCGCCAACAGCTGACACCTGGCAGGTTTAATCATTGTATTTCTTGTTTTGTTTTTATAATTGAGAGATGAAATTGTGCACATTAAGTGTGCGCATGATGTTTTCAAGGACTTAAACACCGTAGAATGACTAATTTCTAGCCAGCTAGTTATCTGCACTAGGTGATTGCTACATGTGTGCTAAAAACACTCCCCCCACCCCCGCCGCCCCAAACCCAATTGTGGAATCCTTTCATTGTGGCTTTTGATTTTGTTTTGCTTTGCTTTGTCTGGTTTTATTTGGTTGGGATTTGAGGCCTGTTTTCTTTCTTAAGACAAGATCCCAATATGATGTCCAGGATGACTCCAGACTTGTAGCAATCCTCCTGTCTCCGTCTCCCAGGTGCTAGCGTAAGAGGAGTGAGCCATCATGCCTGGCTAACATTTTCTTTTAGGCCTGTTGGCAGAGGTCATTCATCCTTTTGAAGTGAAACCCATGGATGACACAAATCACTCAAGACACCAGGACCCCAAACACTGGACTCACCTAAGTCCTTTTATTGCTGGCCACTCCAGTACACAGCACTGAATCTGTGCAGTAAAAAAATTTGGTAAGGGGCAATCACCATTATGTACAGGGTGACAAACATTTTAGAAACAATTAACATGTTTGTATAAATTTTGAAAACTTTGAATTTTAAAAATTGTATGTTTTGGGAAATCTAGGAGCAATACAGCCTTGGGCCCTCATCCTGAAACCTTAGACTCTATATATATCAAATCGGGAAAAATCATAGCTTCTGCACATGGGTATGATTAGCCAAAGAGTACTTCATCTTTTCATTGGGTTCTTCCATGAATAATTTATGTGACGTAATTTATAACTCCCTTCTACACAGAAGCTATACTACAATGTATATACAGTGTATGTATATATTATACAGTGTATACATATTATACTTATTATGAGTATATGGGTACAATATGAAGAGAGGAGGAAAAGATTGAATAGTAAAAAAGACATAGCCCACACTAATGAGTTCACTAAGTACTTTGTGTGCTTTCAATAGTTAGCATAGCTTCAATTCAAAATCCGTCCTGAAAGGGGCAGTGTCCACATATAATTCCACGAGGGGCTGTTACCTTCCGGGAAGGTCCGCATACGAAATTAAGTTGCACTGTTTGGATACTGGTGTAGGCTGTAGCCCTTTGTAGCTACAAGAAAATTTAATGTGCTTCATTGTTTAAACAAGCATTTTAGATGTACATTTAAAAATTATCAAATAATTTTGAAATTGCTGAGAATTCTGATTCATTGTCTTGAGTCTCAAAGAATAACAAGGTGGGGATTTGAAAACAAGGAAAACTGCCTTTTTTTTTTTGTTGTTAAACTTTATGTCACAATTCTAAAATGTATCCTTGTGGCTGAGTAAATGATGTAGGAAACGAGGAAATAAATCTCCTCCATCTAGATACTTGTTCAAGAATCTGTAGCTACATTGGGAATCTTCCTTGTAGAAGGCATCTCAATTAAACTCCTGACGGAACAACTGTTAGTGTGGCTAATAGTCACTCTCTAGAACAGTGTGTGCCTATTGGCTACTTTACCAAAGAAATAGGCGTTTCTTTACATAACCCTGCTCCTCCCCTCTCATTCTCTCCTATATTCAAATACGCCCCTCTCCAGGATCTAACTATTGAGTTCATGCCAACTTTGAACACACATTCCTTCCACTTCGGCTTTCTTCGTGGTATTACTAGTATATACCACAACACAAATTTTATCTTTGTTTGTTTTTATTTCTCTTTTGTTTCCTTTATGGGGGGGAGCATGGAGAATATCTCCCTATAGCCCAGGATGACCTCAGAGCTGTTAGCCTCCTGCCTCAGCCTCCAAACTTCTAGGATTACAGGCATGAGTCTATGGGGGGCTCACACTCTTGATGCTAGAAGCACAACACCCTCCTCACTAACATGTTTAGGGCCCATTCCCATCATTTGTTTAGACTTTAAAGTTGATCCCACAAGCTATTCCCAACTTTTTCACTGGATTAAGCCAACAGTGGTGTCAAAGTAATGTGAACGACTTGAACCTAACCAATATGGTGGCCTTACTATGTGTTACTGAAGTTCAGTTGTGTTGAAGTGGACAGAGGTCTTTCATTTTTGGATTGCATTCTGTTGATCTGAATATATAAAAAATTATCATATTATCATCTTGCTACAGGTAGACAGAAGTTTTTTTTTTGTTTTTTTTTTTTTTTGTTTTTTTGGAGAGATTGGGGATGAAACCTAGGACCTTACCCATGCCAGGCAAATATTCTCTCAGGGAACTACATTTCCCGCCCATTAGTATTCATTACTCATTGGTTGAAGCCATTTGATAATATAGAGAATGCACTCAAATGGCAATTAACAGTCCACTAACAAGTTTGACAATACCGTTTTGATACTTGCCCGTTAATATTAGAGGCAAGTTCGCAGACTATGGGATATGAAATCAAAGAAATATTAAAAAGTTAAAAAAATAAATAAGTGATTTAGGCTCAAAATACAGCTGTCCAGAACTATATTAATTATAATAATTCTTTGTCGAAATTCTAGCATTAGCTTACAATTAATAATCATTCTTTTAGGATGTGTACTTATTTATTCATCTTTAGTGTTTCTAAGGATCCCATGAGCCAATTACCTATTACAACTAGTACAAAGCCATCAGCCATATAGGGTTATTTAAATTTAAATGAACAAAAAATTAAGCGAAAGAAAATTTTCATTCCTTACATCCAGTGTTCAATGGTTCTATGAAGCTAAATTCTACCACTTGAGAATGTCAATCACAGACATTCTCCACTTTGCACAAAGATGCAAGAGACAGAAGTAGGATCTCCTCTTTATCCCTGTAATGGTGCAGTATTTTACTTAATAAGCCTAACTGGGCTAGTGATGAGCTTGACACAGACACAACACCATCAGCGGTGGCTCGTGCTGCATCTCGTCCATTTGATTTGATCATTTCTCTGTTTTAAAAGATTCATTTTTGTCTTTATTACGTGCGTGCGTGCATGCCTGTGTGTGTGTGTGTGTGTGTGTGTGTGTGTGTGTATGGTGTGTGTGTGTGTATGGTGTGTGTGTGTGTGGTATGGTGTGTGTGTATGGTATGGTGTGTATGTGTGTGTGTGTGTGTCTGTGTGTGTGTATGGTGTGTGTGTGTGTGTGGCTGTGTGTGTGTGGGTGTGATATGTGTGTATGTGTGTGTGTGTATGTGTATGTCTGTGTGTGTCTGTGTGTATATGTATCTGTGTGTGTGTGTGTGTGTGGTGTGTGTGTGTGTGTGTGTATGTGTGTGTTCATTCTCCTGGTTCATTTGGGAGTCCAAAAAAGGAACTGAAATTACAGATAGTTGTAAACTGCCTGACACAGGGAGTTGGGATCTGAACAGGAAGCAACGCTGACCACTGAGCAATCTCTCCAGCCCTGAGACTTGATTATCTCTAAGGAAATGTTAGCAAGCAAGGTCCACCAACGCAAGTAGCATCTGAGACTTCTTACTTGGCCAGTGCCTTTCATCTCCTCTTTCTCACTCCTCACTCAAAGAATAAACAGCCTATGGTCAAACATCTAAACAAATGGAGCAATGTACACAATAAAACCCAGAATAGCTGGATAAGAGAATGGACCAAGCAGGCTATTGTCACAGTGGTTAGGAAGACGTCACTGAAATAAAATCCTTTCCTACTTGGCCCATTGTCCTTACCAGTCCACATTTTGGACTTTAGATTCTTTTATGCATTTATGCAATTATTTACTCTGAGTGCTAAAATTAACATCCAACATGCCACTGTGTTTGCACGGTTATAAATAGATCGACTAATTCCTTAATCAACATATTTTAAAAGACCTTTGATGTTCAAAATTAGATCCATAATTCCAGGGTAATAAGAGGTTTATCATCCTTTAATTTTATCTTGGGGGTCCTACCAAGAGAACATCTATGAAATCTCACCCTGCCTGCCATGATGGGACCACATGGGACAGCATTTGGTGTGCCTTCCATAGGGCAATGCCTCATCCTGGCAGACATAGGGATGCTCAATTGTACCACCCATGACTAAGCATCCTTCCTGAGATGCTGATAGATACCCTACAGTCTTAGTTAGGCCCCAGCTGTATCGTGTGTCAATATGTCTATATGTCTATCTGGATCTGGCTAGTTCCTCCAAGGTAGCTGCTCTCTTGTTCCTCACCTTGAAATAAATGATATTCAACTGTCCTGGGCAAGGGAAATTCAGAAAAGCTAAGTTTAAAACAAAACAATGATCGACAGTTGTAGTTTATTACTAGCACTCCCAAAGAGACAGAGTTCAGACACCTTGCAGGACAAACGGGGAAAAAGGGGGGGGGGAGTTTAGTCAAAGTCCGTGGTATGACCCGGGCAATCATCAAATGGGAGTTTAGCTTGTGGGTTTAGGCAAACCAGTGGACCTGTGGAGTAAGTCAGCAAGCAGCATTTGCCCATTGGAAGATGGTTACCAGAAGTTAAATAGGGAAGATATTTGGCTCTAACCCCGTGAATCCCTGGAAAGCTGAGCCTGCTTCTGGTACAAGGCAGAGAGACTCCTGTTCAAACTTGAAACTGAGGCTACAGAATACGCTTTAAAAAAAATTCTACATTTTATCGTCTTTGCTTGATGGCTGATTTTTTTATTCATTCATTTGCTTGATGAATTCTCTTGAACTCTCTAGCTGAAGACTGTGAGATATGAAGACAGAGGCCACAGAGATGGCTCAGGGAGCATTTGCTGCCCCTGCAAATGACCCGGATGCAGTTCCCAGCAGCCACGGAGTGGTTCGCAAACATCAGTAACTCCATTTGGGGGACCAAACACCCTCTACTGACTTTGGTGGGCACCAGGCATCATGCGCCACACATACACAGATTCAGGCAAAACACTCATGCATAGAAAATAACTTTTTTTATTTGATATTTTTTATTTACATTTCAAATGTTATCCCCTTTCCTGGTTTCCCAACCATAATCCCCTTATCCCAACCTCCCTCCCCCTTCTTCTATGAGGGTGTTCCCCCCACCCAATCATCCACTCCTTCCCACCACCCCGCCCTGACATTCCCCTATACTGGGGGATCCAGCCTTGGCAGGACCAAGGGCTTCTCTTCCCACTGGTGCCCAACAAGGCCATCCTCTGCTACATATGCAGCTGGAGAAATGGGTCTGTCCATGTGTACTCTTTGGATGGTGGTATAGTCCCTGGGAGCTCTGGTGGGCTGGTATTGCTGTTCTTATGGGGTGGTAAGCCCCTTCAGCTCCTTCAATCCTTTCTCTAACTCCTCCAATGGGGACCCCGTTCTCAGAAAATAAAATTTTAAAATTGTAAACATCAACTCTCATTTATACTTGATGTACCGTTTTGTCTCCAAATAAAGTCATAATCCCCACAAATATTACAGGACTAAATAAATTACCATGCACGCACTGTATGTAACAGAAAGCAGGGACACACTTAGTCAAATTTCAGAGGCTCGTTCTTGCATAGGATTAATTAGTAAGATTAATGACGGTACAACACTAGCCTCATTGGCCTATGGTTGGACTATTCATTTTTTTTAAACTTTAGGAGCTACCCATTGTGTCCTTGCATATGGTACATACAAAGCTATCCCATAACTGAAACAGCATGTCTAGATTAGACATGGAGGCATGGAGTCATTAGCCCATTCATTTTGTTTTATAAGTACATCCAATTATTAGGAAGATGTAAGAATATGAAACACTTAACATATGGCACACCTATGGCATGTGTATGCACATAGGCATAATGTACTCTTTCGCAATGTGTGCTATTCTGCACAGGTGCACATGTATGCATGCAGGGTAAGGCCAGAGAACAAACTTGAGATTTGATCCCTAAGCGCTATCTAGGCTGTCCTGTGACACATGGTCTCACATGCCTGGAACTCCCCCATGCAGGGTAGGCTGGCTGGCCAGAGAACCTGAGAGGTCTTCTGTCTCTGCCTCCCCAGGACCGAGACTATAAGAATGCTACCAGTTTCCTGTAGATGGACGCCAGATCAACTGCAGGCCTTCATGCTTGTAAGGCAAACACATGACCAATTGAGCTATCATCCAAGCATGAGATATTCCTTTTTTCTTTGCTATTTTCACCATAAGAAAGAGCCTACTATATTACTTCTAATTGGGTAATTATTATGCCTAATTGGATTAATTACCCTTGGTTCATGAGAGTCTCCTCACTGACTAGTGCTTTGGCCATCTTTGATTTTATTTACAAACTCAATCATGTTTAATAATGCAATAAACACACATCAGCCAATCACCCAAGTTCAAAATAACAAAACTAGCCATTACTCACATTGTTGGCCCATGGCTCATTGCCCACGGCGGTCACTGCCAAGGTCTCTAACAGCAGGCTAACCTCCATTCGCATTAGGACTTCCATTCTGTGGAACACAAGGCAGATATTAAAAAGGGACGAATTAGGAACACTTTCTTCATAGCCATTAGCGGGCAGAGGAGATAATCTTAATCTCAGATACTGGCCCAAGCACAGATTCATTCATCCCTCCTTCCCTTGCTCCCTCCACCCATCCATCCAACCCTCCATCCATCCATCCCTCTATCCCTCCATCCCTCCATCCATCAATATTATTATTCCAATGAATATGCACGAATTCACTATCAAAAAACCAACCCAAAAGCAATTCTTTTTTTTTATAAACATTGATCCTACACTTCCTGTCCACAAAGGAAACAACAGCCCCTTTTCGAAACAGACCTAAGTACGGAGTTCGAAACACAGCCATCTTTGATCATGGATACAATCTTATCATCATTGCCTGTTTGCTCTTCCCTCTATATTCTGACATTTTAAACACAACAAACACAGATGAACTGAGTGCGAAACTCTGCACATCTCAGTTCATCGGCATGGCTCTTAACACACAGAGGTAAAATAGAAGTTTTGAAAGGCAACAGTTATACATCCGTAAATAAAAATTAACCTTTCGGGCAGAAAGCATTGTTACTGGTCCACTCCTGGGCTCCTTTTGCTTGGCCGTTATCTACTAATTCATTCAATTACTTTTTAACTGCAGACCAAATGCAGCTGAAGTCACCAACCAGTGCAGGACCGCTGACAGTTCCGCACATCGGGGGGGCCATCTTACTCACAGCCCATGGCTGCGACTGCTCTCTTAATATTGCCACACAAACCCAGAGTGGAAGGGCAGTTAGTAGAGGTCAGGGGCATGAAGAACAGGAGTGGGCCAGAGAGTACAGCTCATCTTTGTAAGGACATTGGGTTCTCAGTGGGTAAGGTACAGAGAGTTAACTCTAGTTAACAGTGACATATGTTTAGAATTAACACAGGACATCCAATATACCCTCCTCCCACATACGCGCAGTACAGCGCAGGGTACTGGACACAACACATCAAAGTATAAATACATACAATTTTTATTTTTCGAGTAAACCAACAGAACAGAAAAAAAAAAAAAACCCAGCTTGTCTCCGATCTACCTATGATGCTCTTTAATTTTATGCAC
Source organism: Rattus norvegicus (assembly GCF_021556685.1). Taxonomy (NCBI): domain Eukaryota; kingdom Metazoa; phylum Chordata; class Mammalia; order Rodentia; family Muridae; genus Rattus; species Rattus norvegicus. The sequence continues at coordinate 134,641,824 of NC_141539.1, read as the reverse complement.
AATTAATTTAAATCATGGATAATAATTTCTTCTATACATAACTTTATACCATTCCTTATTACTTCCTGAAGGGAGACCTACAAGGCCTGTCACCCATCCTAAGTGGCCACGTGAGGGCACAGAATGGCAGGAAATGGCTGCTAGACCCTTATGCTCATAAATGTGAGGTTAGGAGACCTGGGTCAATCTTGGTACTTTACTTGAAGGTCTCATACTGATGGACATAAGGCCTGAGGACATTCATACTTGTTCTTTTCTAATTTTTAATAACATGAACAGCCCAGTTGCACTCTGAGCTCTCTTTCTACGTTAGCCACTTGTGTTGGGTTAACCCAGCCCATGGACCACAGTCCCACACGCGTCCTCAGGCCTTATAAATGTCATTTTAATTAGTATTCGATCCACTTAGGAATAGCCACACGTAGCCCCCACCCTCTTGCCCCCATTGTCCTGCTGGCCACACAGACAGTTGTTAACAATGGCTCGTCCCTCCTCCTCTTGCACACATAGCATCAAAACACATGTGTGTTCTTGAAATAGGTTTCGAGAGCCCATGGTCTGCTGAAGATACACACAGCTTGAATTTAGAACATGTCCACCCAGATTTGGTGACAGGACTCGAACCCAGATCCTCACACACATGTGCCGCTTCTACCCAGTCGCAGTCATGAGGCAAGAGTAGCCTCCAAAAATACCCATACTATGAAGTTCACCCCCAGATTCAGTCTTGACTTCTAAGTAGCTGGTTACATCTATATCATTGAGAAGCCTCTCTGTGCCATGTTCCCATCTACAAAACATGCACAGCTCTGACCCCTTAGCAAAGTGCATCCTTCTCTTCAAAGCCAGGCAGAAGCCCTCCCAAAAAAATATCTGAGCCCCTTGCACAAATCTTTGCTCCCGCAACAGTAGCAGCAGCAGCGGTGGCGGCGGCGGCGGCACCTGAGTGATGGTGATAGACAGACAGACAAACCAGGTTCCACCCCAGCAGGCACTCATGAGCTGTGTAACTGCAGAGACGTGACCTGGTCTCTCTGTCTTAGGCCCCGGACTTGTAGGATTTGCAGAGTGAGAACAGCAGTACCTTCCTGGGCCCAACAGGCTGAAGGGCTACCGACCGATGGACCAGGCAGACTGATGGATGGACAGACCGATCCTCAGAGCAACACCAACACTGTCAGCCACCCCCACCCCGCACAACTATCTGCTCAACTAGTCTCCTCCTTAAAGTTAGCCAAACTAACTCTATGCTCAGACCTAGCCATGGGTTTCAGGGAGAAAGGACCTTAGCCCAGGCATGATTGGAAGTTGTTCCTTTGTGGTCAAAATATCATAGTTAAAAAAGGGAAATCTACCCATAGGGACTAGCTTCTGAAAACTAAACCACACTGTAGGGAGTCTGTGCTGTCAGATCAGTTGTTTTATTTTGGTTTTCTTTAGAGGTCTCTTGAAACCCAGGCTGGGCTGAGGATGGTTTTGAACTCGTGATCCTCCTGCTTCCACCTCTTGAGTGCTAGGTTTAGAGAACCTAGAATTATGCAGTGCTGGGGGTTTCCTGAACCCTAAACAAGCACTCTACTAACTGAGCTACACACCCCCAGCACCACACTGCCATGAAATTCTTGAGGTCCACATTGCTCCCCTCTGAGTCAAAGGAGGCTCCCAGTAACCAAGCCAAAGCCAGATCTGTACGCTGCTCCTAGCACGGGGCCTCCGTTAGCGTGAGAGCCCCCTGTGGGCCCCCAGCGGTCCTCAGCATTGTTTGCCTTGCACCCAGCACAGAATGCTCACAGCACACGTTAACCACACATTATTTCGTCTCGTTCCCACAACAGCCCTGTCAATTAGTCATAATTAGCCAATAGTTACTGAATGCAGACACTGTACCGAGCGCCGTGCAGCGTGCAGCGTATGCTGTGCACACACAGACATTCCTCCTCGGGTGTGTGGATACGACAGGGCAGCAGACAGCCTCCCTCCCATTCTGATCCAGGCGACAGGTCTTGATGCTGAGAACGAGGGAAAAAATCCTGTGAGAACGGATCAGCCCTGGGGAAAGCCAGGAAACACTCAGGCTAAAAAAGCACAAGGTATGGGGCTGATGTAGTAACAAGATCCATTGGGGGTGTGGGTGTGGGGCGGGGGGGGGGGCAGCTGTCAGGGGAGAAAGTCCCACTCAGGTGGTGAGGTTTGGAGGAAGGTACCAGAAGTCCTGATTTATCCTTTAGCAAACTGAGCCTCAGAGATGTTAACTGACTTGCTGGCGGTCACACAGCAGGGAATAGGTAGAACTAGGCTGTCAATACCCCATGTCGTTATAATGATTACATGGGAACTAAATTATTTTTAAAAACACCTTTTGGGGGCAGAAGCATTTCATGTAGCCCAAGCTGGCTTTGAATTTGCTACATGATATGAACATGAACCTCTGTCCTTCCTGCTTCCACATACACACTTTTACACGGTGCTGGGGGCTTTATGAATTCTAGGCAACCACTCTCCCAGCTAAACTACATCCCAGGCCCCTTTTATGTATTTTATGGGTTCTGGGCCCCCTAATTTATTTTTGTTATTTTTAAACTGCCTATATGTGTGTGCGCGTGCCTCTGCCTACAGAGTACAGAACAGGGGGTCAAATCTATTTGGGGAGGGCAGAGTCTGATGTGAGTTACTGGAACTGAACTTGGGTCCTCTGAAAAAAGCAGGAGACAACTCTTAAATGTACCATTTTTCTCAGCTCCTCAAGTCACGTTAAATGCCTGTTAATGTGGCCAGGAATTGTGGGAATTCATGCCTTTAGCCCCAGCACCCAGGAAGTAGAAGCAGGTGGATCTCTGTAACTCTGAGGCCAGCCTGCTCCACCTAACCAGTTCTAGCACAGCTGGGAATAGACAGTAAGGCTCTGTCTCAAAAGGATTTTTAAAAAAAAAAGGTGCTTTTGGCATTTCCATGTTAAAGCAGGGTTAACTAAGGCACTCAGGTTAATGTGCGTACAGAACGCTCATTGACAGAACCTGACAACCTAGCCCTTCCACATGTGGTTTTTCAAACCCTACCTGCCAAGCCAAAGCCAGTACTGCAGAGGGGCCATTCTCAGAGCCTCTCTGCTCCTTGCCTTGCACCCCCTCAGGCTGAGGAGACATTTTTTTACACCTGCTCCATTAGCATTCAGTCAGAATATAAAATGCAGGAAAACTCACTTGCTCAATTCTCCCTAGGGATGCCAGAGTACGTGTGGCCCCTGCTTGCGTGATAATTACAGATAGAACACACTTGAAAAGATGTTGCTTAGGAAAATAAACTAAAATTCGATTGGATGAGAAGTTTAGCCCCAAAGGGTGCCCCTGACATGAGGGAGTATTAAGGAATGGATTTTTTTTCCTCAGGCGTGGCCATAGAGGAAAGGCAATCTGTCAGAAGTGTGGGCTTAGAGGGAAAAAAGGAGGCTGGGTCTGCATCAGCTCCTTGTAAGACTTCGGGGACAGTGTTTTATCATCTCTAAGCTTTAGTTTCGTCCCCCTTTTGATTGACAGTGGAAAATGCCATCATGGAGGGCGGCTGTGATGATCTAGCATAATAAAAGAACACGAAGTCCAAGAGGAGGGCTGAGCGAGAGGCCAGGGCTCTGGGCTTAGTCATCCAGGAGAGCCAGTGGAGAGGCAGCAGCAGCCTGCTGTTTCACAGCGCACATGTGAGAGCAGCAGGGACTGAGAGCTGACAGGGAGCTTCTCCAGAACCGGAGCTGGGACTGGGTCCTCGTGACCGGGTCTCCTGGACACCTGTTATCTCAGAACCACCTGAGTTAATCGATACAGTCGGAAAGTGAGCAGAAGGCAACTATACTCTTAGCAGTATACTAAAGAGAAAAACCTTCTAGAAGAGCCGGGGAGCCTTTGATCTCGGTGAGAAACTGTCTATTTATTTTATTTTCTCCATCCGTCTGTCTCCCATCCACAGGGAAGCTTGCTGACCTGTGCTAATCCATGCACCATCTTCCCCAGCATTTATCATCCCTACAGCCGCCTCACGAGGTGCTCCTGCATCCTCACACTGAAGTCTAGCCACCGGGAAGACCCTCCATCCTTCCCCCCCTCTCTATTTTGCAAAGGAATTAGACAAACCTGGGCGGCAGCCCTGGCTTCTGCTTACTAGCAGATCTAGAGAAAATGCTTGACCCCCTTCTCATCCCCTCGTCTGTAAGATAATGAGCAATCAGATATAGCCGGGCTGGGAATTAAAAGGGGGGTGGGAGGTGTAGTGTTTTGGTCTCGGCAAATGGTTGTGAAACGTTCGCTCTCTGTGTTTCTGCTGCTGAGTGAGACGGATGCGGGGAGAAAAGCCACTGCGCTTTGCACAACATGAGAGGATGATGTTTTAGAATTACCTGCGAAGGGATATTTCAGCTGTGGCCTGAGCATGTTGGGGAGTGGTCTGTCCTGGTCCCGGACACACAGCAGAGAGTGCCATCTAGTGGACCAACACCCTGTGGGGGTCCAGGACCTAGCCCCCGGGACGGGAGGCTACCCTTGTTGAAAGGTGGCTTAATCAGTCAGGGGCCCTAGCCTGCCAGGCACCTTTTGTTTTGTGGACGGTAGCCAGCTCTGTCTTGTCTATTCAGTCCAACTCCTTTAGAGATTTCCGGGAAAAACAGATAATTCAAGTAACAGCTGTTGGCTGCCGTGTTGATTTTCCGTTTGATATGAGGCTGGGGGATGCGTGTATACCTGTCTCTAATTTGCGGGGTGGCCCTGGGAGGCTCTCAGAATTGGCACCATTTTCAGGGAGAAAAGCAAGGCTCACTGAGGTTGTATTTGGTATAAATCTCTGCGTGTCAGGCTGTACTTACCTTTGAGAAGCCCACAGGCCCCTTGAAAGTGCAGGAAGTACTTTGGACAGAGATCTGAGTAAGCCAATCATAAAAGAAATATATAAGTTCATCAGGAAGATTTGGACACTGCATAGAGGTTAGATGGCAGAAAGAAAAAAAACTGTGAATTTTTTAATTGTGGTAATGGTGTCACACGTATTTTTATGTTACAAATTGGGGCAAGGGGTAGCTTTGTGTTTTTAATGACGGAAAACGGCTCTGCTTAAAGATAAATATCCTGAGATGCACGGAAGAAACAATATGATCTCTAGAATTAGCTTCAAAACTGAGGGCTTGGGCAGTGGGAGTGGAGGGGGTGGGGGGTTGCAGGGCTCAGAGGAAACAGAGAGACGGATGAATTTGGTGGGCACTGCATCTAAATGATGAAATAAATACAAACGTTAAAACTGTGCTGCTTAAGAAAACACTGTTTTCTCTGCGTGTGGTGTCTGAAAAAAAAAAGCCATAATAAAGTCTGACTTTCTTTTTAATCAACAAGTGAGAATGAGGTCTAGGGAGACATTTAACAGCTCAGAGGGGGCTTGGGGTCCAAGCTAAGTGAAGCACGGTATCCTGAGGCTGGTTGACAAGGACCTGAACAGTGTGGGGATTAAAGAAGCTCTCCCTGCAAATTAGGTGAACTGAGGCGAAAGTGTTGGGGGGCACCCTAGGACCAGACACCCACCAGATGCACTCCACCTACTCCCTGGGGGTCTTCCAGCACCATCAGACCCTCCCCCTAGCTGCAAAGACCCCACAGCATCTCCTTAAGGCAGAACCAGCGCCCGTGGGTCTTTCTGCTGGGACACTGTGCCAATTTAGTTAAGAGAACAGCACTGTCACCTGTCACACACATTGAGTAGCCAACTCAGTCACACTGTCTAGTTTTCGTTTTGTTTTGTTTTTTATTTTTAATTAAGCCTCGGCGAAAAGGTAAGAATTGATGCCTCTCCCCGCTAAAGCCTCGCAGCCGCCTCAGCTGCTCTCTCAGCAACACCCCCCTACCCCGCCCCTCACTTTGCTCTCAGTCATAAGACAGCAAACTGACTCACCTTGAGACCCCAAGACCTCCTGGTCCACTAACCCCTTATGACTCTCCACCGTTCCCAGAGCCCACACTTTTCTTGCCCTCCTGCAAAAGCCACAGGCTCTGGCCTCATCTTCACTCTTCCCTTGGGTTTCCTGGGCGCCTGGCCACTTCGCACTGCCTGCAAGCCCTCTCCTTCATCTTTCATTCCTCACTCTGGGAAGCAGACACCGGACAGCTCCGACCCTCAGCCGCTCGTCAGCTCGCCTGCCGCAGCTCTTGCTGCACTGCAGCACGGTCTCTGTGGGAGAGGTGCAGCCTGAAGCCACCCCGGGACACTGTCGCCCCCCGCCCGCCCGCCCGCCCGCTGCCCGCCGCCCGCCGCCCGCCCGCCGGTCCTCTGCATCCGCTGCGGTTAAAAGCGCTGCGCTGCCGCTGCAGAAAGCTAAAGAGTAGGTCCCCTCTTCATGTCTCCCCCCTCCTCATTTAGGAACGCAAAAGCTATAGCCCAAGCAGCCCTGTAGCCCAAGCAGCCCCCTTGTGGCACTTGGGGGCGCCACAGACTCTTGGCTGCTCTTTGAAGATTTCAGACCATTTCCACCGCACCGTGAGTTGGCACAAATCTTAAGTGGCCCAACTCCTATCCGATGCAGAACTCCACTTTCTGCTTCTTTCTCAGAGTCCCTTCTGCACTCCCCTCTCCCCATCTGCATCTCCCTCTGAAGGAAGGGAAGCTGCCCTTGTTCTCCTGTTGAATACAGCTCTGACAAGCAGACAGGTGTCTTGCAACCAAAGCAATAACCAGGAAAGTTTGTGGGAGTGCGATGTCTCTTTGAGGGATGTTTGGTTCCCCTCTCTATGACACAGAAACGTCTCTCAGACAGTTTGGTTTACATTTCTCTCTCCCAGGTGGCTACTTGAGATGAAAGGAAGCTCAGGTTCTAAGTGTATGTCTGGGGAGGGGGTTTGGGGTTCCCACACCATAAAGTGGTTAGTATAGAGCACATCCCTAGTATGAGGGGGCTGCCTTAGGAGGTCTCTGTCCTCAGCTTTAAGTCCCAGTCTCTCAGAGCTGACACTTATCATCGGGAAGCTCACCAGAGCCCTGAAAAATTCCAAGCTCTCTAGCTCGATACCCACTCACACAAACCATAGCCCCCCACTACCCCTACTTATAATTTAATTACAGATGAATAAGGCCCTCTTTGCATCAGGTTAATAATAGCATTTTCATAATCCTCTTCGAATAAGTGCCTACACCTAATTTTGACCCTGCCCTTCAAAGGGACTGGGCCACTAAATAGCTGAGATCTCAAGTATTGCTGGGAGATGCTTATAACTAGTCAATTCATCCCTTGCCCACCCACACTACCTCTCCAACACTTGGCACAGCCTTGCTAGGCAGTCTTCAGCAGCAGGGTGTGGTGGGGAGCCTCGGAGAGCCTTGGGTTTCATCCTGGCCCAACCTCACACCAGCTGAGAGACGGTGAGTATTGGACATCATTGCCTTTTTGTGCCATGGTTTCTTCGCCATTCGAATGTAGATAGATGGTGAGGCTCCTCCTCCCTGTAAAATTTCCCATGTTGACTTCTGGACAGACAGCCCACCCAGCTCAGGGCTTCTTCCAAGGTGACAGAAATCCCAACTGCCATCACCCACCCTCTGATTGCATTGGTGTGTGGCAAAGTATTTCCTGTTTGCTTTCTCATACGAATGATTGCAGCTCGAAGACAGGAAGCCGACTGACCGACCGACCGATCGACCGACCGACTGACTGACAGACCGAGCGATCGGCCGACCGGCCAACTGACATCATCATTTTAACCCTATCCTCATCCTAGTGACCTAGGTGGTAAGAGTGTTGCAGTGTCTGGTGGTGAGAATGAGTGGAGAGTTAGCCTGTTCCCACAGGTTATACCATGCCCTACGCATGCTGCCTTGCCATCCAAAAGCACCCTATCTTAGCTGTCACTTCAAGGGAGTGACAGGGAGGGAATGTCTCCCTTTCCCTGTCTTTCTGCTTTCCCCAAATGCTGTTATAAACCATGCAAATACAGATGTGGGCTCTGCAGGGCTTTCCGATGCCTTCTGCATCTCCTGTGAGTTCCCCGGGCTAAAAGCTGCCTCTGGCTGGCTTGATTTGTGTGATTAAACCTGCAGAGGGGGGCTCTCTCTGCCAGGAGATGTTGCAGCGTGTATAGAGCACGGGGCTTGAAAGGCCAGACTGTTTTCTCTCTGATGACACTTGTTACATGTCGATCTCCTCCTGGATCCCACTGACGACTACACAGGCATTTAGGAAGTGTCTGGTGGAGGCTAAGCTACTCCCATCTGCCTCAGTCCTCACTTTAAGCTGGTGAGAGAAAAACTCCCATGTCCATTTCAATGTCCATTTCGCAGGGAAAGCCTGAGACTGAAAACTAGAGGGAATTGTGTGGCCTCACGGCTGCAGAGGGAGAGTCAAGCATAGCTGTGCAGCTTTCGAGCCCCCTGGCTCTGCTGCAGCTGCTCCTGCAGCTCCCACTTCTGCAGGTCAAACGGAGCTGGCCAGGCAGCCACTGCTCAGTCAGGGGAAAAAAGGTGGGGGGGGCTTTGCATTCAGAGGCTTCTCCCTAGCAACTGGTGAAGGGGCCGAGAGAGAGGGAGAGAGAGAGAGAGAGAGAGAGAGAGAGAGAGAGAGAGAGTTAGAGGGGAGAGAGAGAAAGAGAGGAGAGACACGGAGAGAGGGAGAAAGGAGAGGGAGAGAGGGAGGGAGAGGGTCTCAGAGCTTATTGACAGCTAAAGACAGAGCAGCTGCCCCCCCTCCCCTGAGGGGAGCACCACGCCCTCCCCTGGGCTGCTGGGAGAACAGGAGATCACGAGGCTCAGCAACGAAGTGCAGAGAAGCAAATGAGCAGCACCCCCAGATAGGTGTAGAGGCCCCAAATTGGTTTTCAGGGTGGGAGGGGTTCTGTTAGTCACCACAGCAGAGAGCGGACCCTGAAGAGAGTGAGAGAGAGGGAGCTGCCTCCTATAAAGACCTGAGGGCCGAGCCATAAGCAGGCTGCTGTGGAGCCGCAGAGGCTGATGCAGAAGACAAGGGAGGGCTGAGAGGAGCATCTCAGTACGCGAGCCCCCAAGCAGGCTGCCGGGGAGAGGGAGCGCTCTGTTACTAGAGGCACCTGAGCAGAGAGGCAGGCCGGTACGTGATGGGGAGGCTGCAGCCGGTTTCTCTAGCTGGCTGGCAGCCCAAAGGGACAGGCTTTTGAGAAGCTTCCACAGTGCCCAGTCCTGAGCAAACAAGTGGGGCTGGTTGGAGAGGACCTGGCTGGGGTCGGGACAAGGATGGGTGACCTTTGCTGTGACCTTGCCAGGGGTTAAATGGCAATGGCACCCTGATAGGTAGCGTAGTACCACTGAGGCACTGAGGGAGAAAGCACTGTGACTGGGGGTGAGTGCTCGGGGAGATTGGGGTTGGTGGGAGCTGTCCAACTCCTTCTTAAAGGAGGGCCACCTGGAGTGGCCAAGAGTCCTCTCTGCCTGATTGCAAGTCCAGTACTGGCCTGAGTCTTCTGTAAGGTAACAGTCTGGTAAAGAGGGTGGGGGAGAGGCATAGAAAGTCGGGTCTGCCCGGCTGAGGTATCGGCTGGTCATAGGAAAAGCAGGCCACTTTTCTGGAGGCTAGACCCTAGCCACAGAGTCAGATGGCTGCGGCACCATGACCTGCATAGGCTGGGGCCTTGGGAAAGCACCCTCCCCAGTGGTGGAAGGAAGGAGGCTGCACACTGATGGCTGTAGCCTATGATGCTTGTCTGTGGGTGGGGGCTTCATCAGGGGCTATGGGTGGTTCGGGGCTTTTAGCAGATGTGCCTGGGAGCCAGACACACCTGTGCTGTGCAGTTTCCACGGGAGACTCCTGTCCTTACTCTGACTGTTAATGCTCTGGATGTGTGCGTCCTGTGTGAGTGTGTACATTCACAGGGCAGCTGCAAGAGCGGCTGGGCTTCTTGTCTGCGAAATACTCGGCATGGCCTGACCTGACTAAATCTTGAGCAGGGCACATCCCAACGGAGAAAAATTATTTCAAAAGCAGCAGGGAAAGAAATGCAAAATGAAAGAACTGTTCGAGAAAAGTTCCCCTCATCTCTGCTGACTGACTGTCAGGTTCCTGACAACCTGATCCGGGGGCCTCAAGGTCGTTGAGCTGCTCTGACCCACCAAGTGAGGGCAGCATCGTGTTGCAGGTTAGAGAGCCAGGGTCCACATAGACTGACTGGCTGGCTGCTTCTGTGTTAAGGATGCAAGAGAAAAGGGGGAAGTCTGTGCCCCTAGAGCTTTGATGTTGAGTTGTTTTATTGGTGGGGCTGTTGTGGTGTTGTTTGTGATTCAAGGATTTGTGGAGAGCTCTGGACGTGGACATTTGACATTTGGCATGTGACATTCACACATGTCACTGCCCAGGCCGACTTATGTGGGGAGAGGGCCCCAGGGGCCCAGCCTGCATATGTATGTGTGTGTGGGTGCGTGCCTGCGTGCCTGCATGCAGAAGTGCGTCGACACACACACTCACAGGTTGGTGAATATTTCTATTTCCAGGGGACTGAAGAAACTGACAGGGCTCAGAAGTGATTCCCTGTGGATTTGAAAAGTCACCCAAAGTCCATCCCAGGGAGCTGGGGTCACAGGGTAGCAAGCCCTTTAGCCCCTGCTGGGTAGGGAGGGGACATTCCACCGCTGATAAACTCCCATTGCTCAAAGCACAGGGATAAAATACAGGCTTGAGGGGGTTGAGAAATGGGTGTCTGTGGAAAGCAGGGTCGCACACGGAGGAAGCATTTGCCTGACCAGTGAAGAAAGAAAACATTGAAGAGAGAGGAGCCTTTGTGCAGGCAACCAAGGAAGGTCCCTTCTGTGCAAGGGGTGACAGGCAAGTCAGGCACTTCCCCCGAACGCCCAGCACACAGAAGGCTCAGTAAGTGAGGGGCCAGGACTTTCTGTGCCACTGAGAAGCTAAGCGTTCTGGGGGGTCATCTGGAGACCACCCCCACTATTTCTCAGGAGTCACTCTTGCTGCAGGCAGTGAAAGAGGAGACTCCGAACGCTGCCTGTGAGCAATCTGATTTCTTTTATCTATTTATATGAAAATAAGATACACTCCCTACCAAACAACAGGAGACACCAATTAAAAGCAATAGGGCAGCTGGGCTGACCCCAGGTGTTTGAGAAAGAACTGGGCTCCCCTGGGAGGGTCTATAAGGGGTCAGGGGCTTGGGGACAGCAGCGGGGGGGGGGGGGGCTTCATACATTCTGGAGGCTTTTTGCTTTGCGTCTGTCAGTCTTGTTCTCTGAAAAGGCAGAGCTGCCTTGGAGAGGAAGGCATGGGAGGTACTTGGCTGGGCTGAGCTGGGCTGGGCTGCACTGGGCTGGGCTGGGCTGGGCTGGGCAGGGCTGGGCTTGGGAAACTTGGGGTTTTTCTGGGTACCCTGCATGTGTTCCTCCACCAGATGATTTATTTGAGTTATTTTTCTCAGTGACATCTCAACGGGACTGTGTGAGAGAGATGATGGATTTTTAAAGAAAACTGAAAGGAAGGAACCAAAGCACAGAGACACTCCTGAGCTAGCCAAGGACACACAGCACAAGTCCGTTCTGTATCTGGATGGCAGCTAGGATGGGTACTTACGATTCACAAGCCTACTCCTACACTAAGAAAGAAAGGATACCAGCGTCATCTCACCCTACACACACAGCTCAAGCCCTTTGACCCAGAGGCAAGGCTGACTCAAAGACACACAGGTCCACTCTCACCCCTCATGTTTCAGAGCTGATTTGTCCCTGAAGCCATCAACTGCTCTTTCCTAGTCCTACATCCTGATACGAGAGGGCAAGGATGCAGCTGAGAGATTATAGTTACGATGTAAAATTCTTCATGAGTATGAGGGGGATGTATGTGCATGTGTGTGCACAGGAGTGTGCAAATCCGTGTGCAGTATTGCGGCGATATGCAGACTCACCAGCACCATGCAGCAGGCGACACGGCCCTCTGCCTAGAGGGGAGTCTCCAAAGTCAATCCCGGGAAGCACAATAGGGTCTTCTGGAAGGGGCAAGAGAACAGGGTGATTAACCTCTGATCCGATGTGTTAATTACGGGAGTGGGGAGGGGGGAGCGAGCCTCAGAATAGGAAATCCTATGGGCAAAGCATCAGTTGCAGTCCACAGTCTGGGAAATTTTGGACACAGGGTGGGGCACAAGTCTAACCATGGCGGGTACTGTCAGTAGACGGGTGTCAAGCCTATTCTTCAGCATAAGCGCAATGTGTCCAGTGGGGGAAAGTGGTTGAGGTGGGGGAGCATCAGGTGGGCACAAGCCACATACTCAAAGGGACTTTTGTATCAGGTTTTTTTCCTCTCCCCTTGGACTATGTCTGGGAAGTCAGCTAGAGGCTTGGAAGGCTAGATGCTAACAAAATGGTATTTTCAAAAGATCGCTCGATGAAAATGAATCTGTGCAAACCATTTACTCAGCTAGCCCACTGTTAAGGGGCTGGGGTAAACACAGTCAGGGAGGTGTTCCCCGGGTTAGCAACCAGAATGTTCTCTGTGGTGCTATCAGCAAGGGCTCGAAATGAAAACAGCTTAGGTCGTCTTAATCGGCCATCGGTTGAGCTGTATCACATTAATTAAAAATGTGGGTGTGTGCCGTGCCCTCCTCGCTGTTCCACGGAGATACCACTTTTACGAGTGCATTCATGGTTTTATTTTTTAAACACTATAATGAGCAAACAGGAACCCCTGACCTTCCCCGATGAGTAGGATGTTGACCAGGCTTCTATCTGCACGCACTCTCCGGGAAGGGAACAGTACAGCTGGGATTTTCAATAACAGAGCAGGCTGTCGCATACGTACACCGGAATATTAAACAGCTCTTAAAAAGAGGGAAATACGCAAACCTATTGTCTTTTAATGGACCTCTGTATTTTACAATGGGCCAGATTTAATCATGATCTTTTGTTCCAAGACAGTTTCCCATCATGGGTCTGAGGCACGTTGCCTTTTATTCTGATAATGTATGCATTCATATATTCATTTGTAATAATGTCATAAGAACTCGTGAGCTCTCTTCCCAGATCCAAAGCACTCAGCAATTACCTACACCTGCCAGCATAAAGGACCCCCGATTTCAGGGTGGCAGTGAGACGGTTAAATCAGCTCCAGGGGATACAGAAGCCGAGGTGCTGGGTGTCAGAAAGGCTATGCATCCTTGCCATTGCCAAGAACATTCTGGAGGGGAGGAAAACAGGCTGGTACAAAACGTGAAAGGAAGAAAACCAGCGTTGAAATAGCTGGGAAATTCACATGCTCTGCCAATGTGCGTTTAGACGTGTGCAGATGTACAGAAACACGCAGGAGCCCAGGAGGACCGCAGCGGTGAAACGGAGGAGGGGGCTGTAGTCCAGGGAGGGGCTAAGTGCTACAAGCACTCGGAATTTTACCAGCCACCAAATTAATTAGCAGTACCTTTGCTATGCAATTACAATAAATATTTTTGACGTGGCTTTATTATTTTTCTTTTTTTGGTGTGGTTTGGTTATTGATCTGGAGGTTTTTACCAGCAAAACAAAAAAACAAACAAACAAACAAACAAACAAACAAAAAAAAAAAAAAACTGTGAAGGGTGATTAAAACCAACAACCAAAACGGTGTGGGTGCCCAAAGCGAGTTCTAAACACAAAGGGACTCGAGGTTTATCTTTTCCTCTTCCTTTTTTTTTTTCTTTTCTTTTTAAATTTTTATTGGCTGTGCTTCTGCGCTGAAGCCCCCAGCCCCACGCAGCCTGTCAGTGACATGTAGCCAGCAGGTGTGAGCCTATGGCTATGATTTCACCACCAAGCCTACCCTCGGTGTCTGCAATGTACCCATGGGGAAGCCGGGAGGCGGGGGCGGGGGCGGGGGGGCATTTTCCTCTTTGGTTCTTAAGAGGCCCGAAAAGCTAATGCGCTGGCCCACGGTCTAAGGGATTAGCTGTATGGAATGGAAACTGCAGGGGAATGTGACTCGAGATAGATGCTGGCAAAGAGGACAGAGTCCTCCAGAGAAACAGACAGCAGCGAATGTGTCTCAACTGTGGAGCCTGCTTGCTGGCGAAGAGCCGGGGGGGGGGGGGGGGGGGGGGGGGGACCTTGCTACGTGCGTGCCCTGACAGTTTGACTCTTCAGCAGTACAAACCACACACCGCATACCAGGAGAGTCGAACCCAGAGGGTCCCACCATCAGCATCACTAGATCATCGAGGTAGTGCAGGGCACCCTGAGCTCCTCAGGAGACCCCCCTCTCTCCGAAGTACCCCGAGTCTCTGCTTGCACACTGAGCTTCAGACCTAGCTTGTGAGGCCCCCTGCAGCTGTCACAGGCTGTCAGAATCTCAGAATGCGCATAGGGCTGAGTGTGTGACAAAGATAATATGATTACACCCACATCTTCAGAAAAGCACTTGATGCTCAGAGACCCTCGGAACGGGGAAAAATATTAACCCTTTCTAAACTCAGCAGTCTCAAGGCTCATCCACCTTTGTCTGCCCTTGCAAAGCCACTGTTTCATTTACTGGGTAACTGTCTCCCCGGAGGAGACACAGTTTTCTGCCATGACTTTAGGCAGGGAAAAAATAAAATCTGAGAGGCTGTTTTAAGTGGTGTTTTGCCTTTGTGGCCAGTCTGTAATCACTTGAGATTCAGATGTTCAGTCCATATGATTTGTGGAATAGGCTCCGTACTTGTGAATACCTTGTGGTAACAGGCAAGGATTTCACAAATGCAAAGTATTTATGACACATATATATCTATATATACATATGTATATATATAATTAAAAAGAAAATAAAAAAGGAATATTCAGATAGAATCTCCCTGTGCTAGTCCTGCAGTCCAGGGTTCCTTCCAGGTGGAAACAGCCTGAAGACAGAACTATTAAAATCTAAAGTTGCCTCCGGAAAACACCACCCACCCTGGGTAGGGGGTGGGGGGACAGGGAGGGGGCCACTTTCCCAACTGCTTTCCTGTTTGGCTCTTTTCCTGTGTTTTCCTCTGAATTCCAAAATAACGAGAGAGGGGATTATAAATGGGTCCAGAGGATGAAGATCCTCTAAGAGCCACCTTTGCAAGGGGCAAGGACTCTCAGCCTCTACCAGGTATTTTCTCTTTTGTTCTATTTCAGATAGACTTGGGCATTGCTTCCCTGATTTTCTAGAGGGGATTAGTAGCTACAGTCAGGATCCTAAGGTCTTTTACCTCCTAGAAGGGCACTGTTCCTCTCCCCCTATCAGGGGCATCATAATGGTCAGCATCCTCTCTGCAGGTAACTAAGCCTGCCTTAGTTACAGAGAGGCAAGAATACCAGCTTATTAGGGCTGTGTGACCTCCACTCTGCTAGGAAGCCCCTTCCCCTCAAAAAAGAGATGAGCTTACCTGCCTTGCAGGGCACTGAATCTGCACTGCTGGTTCCCCATGGTCACTTAGGACAGCTCACCCTGGAAGGGGCCAGGGCTCCCTCACTAGCCCCCTGCCCACTAAGGGGCAGGGAACCTTAGCTGCAAAATGAAGAGGTCCAGTTAATTCCATTCTGGGGGGGGGATCTACAAATTTGCAAATTCTCTAAATTGACATTTTAGAAGGTAAGAGAACATTCCACAGACCTTTTTCTGTGATCCCGGACCAGGCATTTCCTCCCTTCCTGGGAGAAAGCATCCATCTTATCTCTGGGCTACCTAGAAGGAGGAGAAGAGACACCACTCACTAAGAATGAGAGTCAGGACTCCCCTGCCTCCCTGAGCCCTTGATCCAAGCCTTATTGCTACCAGGAGACCTACTGTGTGCTTGAAATAAAGGAGGCTAAGGCAACAATTGGTGACCAATACTGGGATCTAAGAGGTCAATATGGACTGTTTTCAGGAAGACGAAGAGGGGATCACGCTAAAAATAGTCCAGCAGCTGCCCCTGGCAGGGAAGGTCATAGGGAAGAGAGACTGGGGTACCAAACTCACGTGAAATCTCTACTACTTGCTGGAGAGCTAAAAGGGATCCTCCACGGACAGAGGGTTTGCTGAGGGCCGGTCTTAACGGTGAAAAGCTTTTGTGGTCCTTCCACAGGACTGTCAGGCCCACACCAGGGTGTGGCATGACCCCAAGCCTCAGGTCCTTTTCTCCAATGTGGGAATTTTAAAGAGTGACTACTACACATATATCCTAAGAAGCGGGGGGAAAAACCATTCAAGTGTCCGAGTTCTCACCAGCCGTGCCTGGCACGGGGGCTACTATACAGAAGGGCAGAGAGGCCTCAAGACTGGAATCCTGTTTGGGGCACTAGGTGAGGGGGCTGGGGAATCACAACAGAATGGTACTTCCATAACTAAGAGAACACATATTTATCCAACAGCTTTCAGGAAGAAGCGAGAATCCAGCAGGACCGCAGGAGATCCACTTGGACACTTGCCGCCCAGGTAAGCAGGGGTGGAGGTCCCATGCTGGCCTCTGCCCAGTGGAGGGGGGGTCGCCTGGTCAGTGGAGAGGGTATGGCCGTGCTCGGGACTAAAGGTTAAAGGTTACTTTGGGCATGCACTTGGGCACTCAATACCACCGCTGTTCAAATACTTGAGCAGTTAAAATTAGTGGAGCTTTGGCCAGCTGTCGTATTCCTTCCTGTCCCTCTGTTGACACCATAGAAGCCAAAATGACTTGGGAATGACAGCACGAGCCTTTTGGGCCAATGGAGGCAGACACTAAGGCCCCCACTTCTACGTCTGGCTGCCTGTCAGACCACGAGACTCTGCATCAGCAACATGGAGTGAAGCCATCCTTTGGCTGCAAGGCCCTCCAGGTCCCCAAATGGCAACTGCCTGATCCTTCTTTAAGTACCTGTTTCTGCCTATGCCATCTACGGGGGGGGGGGGGGGGAACCTGGCTCAGAGCTCAGCCCCAGCTCCCCACACCCAACCTCAGCCTTCCTGGGTGCTGAGAGTTAGCCCTGAGGCCTCCAAATGTCAGTTTAATTCTGCAAAGTGGTAAGGAAACCCTCCAACCATGACATTAGAGGCTACGAAATCAGCTCTGGGCAGATTTCATTATGATTGGAAAATTCTAGTTAGCCCTGTCTGTGGCAAATGGGGGCGCCAGATGTGACTGGATGCCGTAGGTCTTCTGCATGGCCCTACCCTGTCCTCTACAGGATAGTCATGAGCACTGTCTGCAAAGGGTAAGGTGGTTGTCACTGGAACAAATCTGTGCTCTTGCTGCTGATAAACCAGGGTGTTGGAGGGCAGGTCCACCCTCTGATTCTTGTGGACTCTCTTTCAGTGCAGAGCTGGCTCCCCTCGTGGGGAGAATGGGAAAACTAAAGATGATATCATATGTGCAATGCTATCTAAATCTAGACCCCTGCCATTAGAGTGTGTGTTCTGAAAAGCAATGATCAGATAACGTCTAATAACAAGAACAGGCCAGGATCCTATCTGGTTTTTCACAGTTTACAAAGGGAACACCTCCTTCCCATTCTAAATGGACAAAGAGAGGAGGAGAGGGCTAGCCACCCTCTATCCCTGGCCCTACCTGTACCTCTCACAACCCTTAGGATAGCTCGTCCTGCCTTGGGATCACCACCTCTAAGATCCAGCATACTGTCGGCCATCAAGGCGTGACCAGGTTGCCAAAAGAGGACCAGGCGAAGCGAAGAGCTGTAGAGGACCAGGCAGGAGAAGCCAGCCTATGCCTCTCGGTCACTGCTTAGATTAGAAGACTTTGACTTAAATGGAAGTAGGACCCTAATTTCTAGGTGTGGCGGCTTTTAGAACCCAGGGAGAACAGGAGTCCCTCAGCTCCACCTTCCTTCAGGCCATGCCCTTGCCAGCACAGACCGGGTGGCCTCAAGCCCCACTCAGACACTCCAGAAGAAAGTAAGAAAGCCAAGGGGAAACTGAGGGGCAGGAAAAGAAGGTCATGTGCAAAGCCAAGGCCCCCAGTGGCGGGCAAGCAGCTGCCCAGGCCCCACCTCTATCTGAAGCTCATCCCTGCCCACAGGCCTTGAAAGGAAAGTTTAGGCTTAGGAACAGCTGATTGGCTCTGCAACCGGGCAGCCCAAAGAAGAAGGGTATGCTCCTGCAGGGCCCCTCCCGGAGCGGCCAACTCCCCCCCTCCATAGTTATTCTGGGAGAGTGATCCAGCTGCCCCCCAAGCTGCCAGTTAAACATGGATGGGCCAGGACACAAGGCTCCTTGGTCAAGGGCACGGCTCTGCCTCTGGACACAAGAGGCTGAGGGTTTGCTGTCAGAGGCTTCCTACAGCTGGTAGAGCCCTCCATCTACTGACTCTGATTAACTCTCTACCCTGAGTCATTGGATTCCCCCCTTCAGAAACACTTACTTGTCCCATCATGGGGATCAAGGCCTGGAGATAGCGAATTCCTATCCAGACCACTAAGGGAGGTCAGGGGGAGTTGGCTGTGTTTCCCTGAGCAGAAAAGTGAAGGCTCCTCATCTCAGATGCCCAAGCCAGGGTGGAGTGAGTAGGACTAGTAGGTAGCCCTGCAGAATGAAGAGGCATTTGACCCCAGCTCCTTGTTTGGGCTTTAAGGAAGCCCTGCTGAGGGTATGGCTTTGCCCAACCAACAACCTGAATAAGAAGAGGGACCAAAACACACTTCTCCAACAGGGAAGCCAATACAATGACCCTGGGCTTTCACCCACCAAAGGCATATCTGGACCCTGACATTTGTGAAAAACAAAATAAGTAAAGAGTCGTTTGTGCCCCTCAATGTCCATGCACACGCACTCCTGCTCTAGTGCTCCATGCTCATGCGTGCCACCATAAGGCCAGGCAGTGGAGTAATGACAGAAAAGTCTCTATTCCAAGGAGACTTAGTCCTTAAGACCCAAAGGCTTAATTAAGTACCACGTAAGTGCCACTGAGTGCCTCATATAACAGGGGTCTTCATCCTGCAGCCAAGACCCCAAGTATGGCAAAGGAGGTCTTTTGAGAGCCATGGCTTCCCTTAGCTCCTCTATGTGGCTTCACCGTCCTGCTGAGCTCTGGAGGCCTCCCGACCTCCTCCTCTGCCCTTACCTTTCCCCTAATTCCTCCACCCTCCCCTCCCGCCCCCCAGCCCATGCTGAACACTCAACTCTGCTCCTAAATATCATCTCATCTCCTCTTCCAAGCTCTATTTTTAAAATCAGATTTCCTTTACTGTACAGGGAAAGGTATTCGCTGAGGGATTTGCCCCCCCCCGCACCCCCCCCTCCCCAAACCCTTCATAGATGCTCCAGGGCAGCCCTGACCCCATGGGCCACTTGCTCAGAGGCAAGCAAGGAGCTGACCTGACCGAGTCTCGGGCACTCACAGTGGTGAGACTGGGGTGTCTGTCTTGAATGTGGTGGGGCAGAGGGTCTGATAAGGACCTGAAGGGTATCCTCCAACCTTAAAGGCTAGATCTAGATTTTTGATAGGAATTTTCAAATCAAAGCCATTATGCAAGGGTTTAGAACATACATTGAGATGCACCTGAAAGATGGAGAAGTATTTCATCTGAATAGCCTAGAGGCAAGAAGGGTGGGGCTGGTGGAGGACAGCAGCTAGGTGAAGCCTAGGTGATTGTCAAAAGACATCGGAGAGCAAGGACAACATTCTGACATGCTCCAAGTCCACCCAGAGAAGCAGATCACTGAGCTGGGCCACCTGGTGTAGCGGTTCCCTCCTCTTGCTACAGAGAGGTTCTTACTCACCCTCAGCATAGCCTTCAGGTTCCACGGCGTGGTGTTTGCCTCCTGGCTCCTGGTGGGCTACGTGGCGGTACTGTCTCTCTGGTAGTGTCTCAAATTCTCTGGGGTCCAAGCAGGATGCCTAAGCCCAAAAAGAAAAAAGAAAAAAAAACAGACTGTTGGGTGAACTGAAGACTAAAAAATATAAAGCCATAAAAAATACAAAGCTATAAGAATTAACAAAATCAAGACGGGCTTAGAAAAGGGGACATGAGATTCAGTCTTTCTAGAGGGACGCCTGTGGAGAAACAAGGAAGGAAGTGATACAAAGTTAAGATTTATATTTTGTGCAAAACAATTTAAGCTCTCAGTCCCCCAAAGCGGGAAACTACCTATGTGTTTTCCACAGGATATATGCTTGCTCCGTTCGGGGCTAAAGCCCTTGGGTTGTATCTCATGGGCAGGAAGTCTGAAAGGCTGGAAGTCAAGAATTGCAGGGGTTAAAAAGAAGGTGTCACAGAAAGACAGCGGGATATTTTAGTGTTACTGGAAATGTATGAAAAGATTTTTAAGCGGGAGTTTTGTGAATCAATTTGAGTTTCTGGGGGTAGAGATCTGGACTTTATTTTGAGAAGTCAAAAATTTCTATCACACTAAGGGCTCTTTGGGCTTCTGCCAAAGGGCTTTAAAAAAAATAAAAAATAAAAACCTTAATGGTGTGATTGCTTGCTTGTGGGAGATAAGCTTGTAGGACGTATGATGAAACATGTTTTATGGTTAACAGCTTTGGACTTTATTATTACAAGCAACAAGAAACACTGAGAAACCATAAATAGGAAAAGCTAACAGGCACACATTTAAGATCGTGCCCAAACGTTCTGACTTTATATGTTGAGAGAATGCCAAAGTTTGATTCTCAGGGCACGCCAAGGAGATAAGATTAATGTTGACACTGAGGAAAGGTTTTAATTAGAAGAGATACACGACCGAGTTGGGGACTATGCAGAGAAGTTTGGAATTTATTTAGAGGCTCAGACGTGATGAGGTTTTTGCACATGCTTAAAAATTTGATTTATCCAATTCTAGCGGAGTGACATGGTGAGTTTTCTGTGTTTGATTGATACAACATAGCTCGGTTATGAAATCAAATTCTCGCTATATGCCAAGAATCTAGACGTTTTATGTCCTGCACAATTAAGAAACATTGCTGAGTTTTTAAGGTGGGGTTACAAGCTCAAATTTAATGAACTGTGCTAAGACGTGTGAATTTTATTCCAAGGGATGACGTATCAGATTATAATATCACTTGAATGAGTTTGGACTGGAGCCAGTAAACGGCTTCAACGTGTGATGGGGAAGATTTGTTGTTTGTGGTTTGGTTTTTTTTTTTTTTTTTTTTTTTTGGTACGTGATATGATAAGATACTGTACTGTCTGTTGAGAATTTGGAGTTTCATGCTACATAGAAACTTTGCAACGTTTTAAATCTGGGAGTGACGCCTTACAGCTTGTGAATTCAGCAGAGAAGGGAGTGGACATTGTAATATATTTAAGAGTTGTGACCCATGTGCACATTGAAGGCACTGTTGCATCCTGAGTGACGGGTGAGATATCACTTTTGATCCTTTTGCATGAGGGGCTGAGGGATGTTTGGCGTTTGGCCAAGGAAGGATTTTAAGGAGTGAAATGGTGCAGAGTTTTGTCTGCAAAGGAATTTGATGGTTTTTAAATTGTGCTTTATGCTAAGGTGTGTGGATTTAATGAGCCGTTTCATGCATGGGTGAGTGTCTACTGGCTCCTCAGTACGAGGGCATCCAGTGAGGTTTCTGTGCTGAGATGTGGGGTCACCTACAGATGGGGCTGAGAGGTTGTATGACATAGCATGTCGAGTTCGACACGGTGTTGAGGAATGTGAGCAGTCCGCTGTCATGCCATGCTGAGGAGTTTGGATGCCAGCCACAGCGAGATTTTAGGAGAGTGATATCATGGACTTTGAGCCTCGGATAGGCTCAGTCTGCTGAGAAACGTATGGCTTTCTGCTTACACTTTTAAGACGTGGTTCCATAGGTGAGGCAGAGACTTTGTGAGGCGGTAAGCAGAATAACGGGCAAGTGCATGCATGTTGCAAGAAGTGTGTTACCGTGTCAAAGCTTCGGAATGAAGGCTGTCAGAGATTTCTAGAGTGGCCTGTGAAACTGTGCGTTTTGTATTGATTTGCTGATTAAATCACATGGTTAAGAATAATTTATGCATTGCAACTGGGGCTTCAGAGTACAGAAAAGAAATGTGTGTGTGGGTGTGTGTTTCTGTGCATGTGCACATGCGAGTTAAATGGGAAAATCATAAGGTAAAAAAATGGTTTATCTCACTAAAAGTTTATTCTGATAGCCAGGCATATTAAATTTTTGGGGGGAAAAGAGACTGTTTTTGGTTGATGTCTGCAAAGCAAAAATATTTAATCCCTTACACAATCAAAGTTGTTAGTGATAATTTGAGTGCAGACATTTTATTAAGAACTGGTATTACTTAAAATTGAAAAAGTGAGCAACTTTTAGGAGGGGACCTGCTGAGATTTTCACGTTCAACAAAAGAACTTGTGGATGAATTAGTCCAATTTTACATTTCAATAGCAGCAGACATATCCTGAAGAGGAAACGAGTTGATTCATGCAATGTGCCTTGAGTGTTTCTGAGATGACTGTCTATACAGCAGGCTTAGTTAGGAACTGTGATCTCTAACTCTAAGAATGACAAGTCCAGCTTGTGCAGTATCCTAAGGCCTTTCAGTTCCAGCCAGAGAAGGGTTTTTGGTAAGTTTACATGTCAGACATGTTTATAGAAAAGGTTTGGATTTAATATTGCAGACAGTAAATAAACAATGAGAGGCTTTAATCAGAGGGGTTGCATGATCAGGTTTAAGTGTCATGCTAACAAGGGTACGTCTAATTCTGAGAAACTGCAGATCCAAATGAATCCTGCAAGGTTTGGAGGATGGCCAATGGGAGTTTTACATGAATGACAACATGGAGATTTTTTGTTTATTTGGTTTTGTGTGTGTGTGTGTGTGTATGTGTGTGTGTGTGTAAGTGTGTGTGTGTGGTGTTTGGATAGGTCAGCTCAGTGGCCTTAAAACAGAAAGTTGAGAAGTAACAGAAGGTGTTGAATTCATAAAGGCAATGGCTATATGACTGAGCTATTGAATAACTAGCTTAATTTGTTTTGCAAACCAATACATCCCTTTAAATTCAATTTCCGTGCACTAAACCCTCCATGGTTAGATTTTCAAAAATTATGAGACAATCAAATTTCAAAGGTCCCAGGCCCCCCTTTTACCCAACTTCATACCTCTGTTAGATATACCCCTGTACCAGACAAAATCAACAGTGACAGAGAAAGGGGGGCACTTTCTAGAATAAAAACCCTGGCCCTTCCTAAGCAGAGGAGAAACTTGGAAAGATAGCATCCGTGAGACGTGCAGAAATGTTTGTACGAGCAGAATTGAGGCCAGATGTTTGAAGCTCCAGGAGCCCTGCAGACCAGGGCAATCCTGGGAGAATAGTATTCGGAGTTCCACCCCAGCTTCCCCGTGCTGGAGAAAACGTGGCTTTGGACAGGGACCAAACTAAGAAAGAGAAATGACTCCCCTTCCACAACTAGGCATATGCACAAAGTGTGACCTAGGATGAAGCCACCAAAGTGCAAGTTTTCAGCGCGCAGTAGGCATTTTATGAAAATTGATGGGGAGCAAAATTAAAACCAAAAGCCGTGGCTTTCTCCGCCACTTACTTCGCCTTGGAGGCTAGAGGAGGAAGTAAGAGCTATTTTTGGCTGTTGACCCAACTGGCAGGAGAGTGGCCAACTGCCCCATTTCTCCTCTTTCCCCAGAGTTGGTGAAACAGCATACATCTCCCTGCAGATTCCTGCCTCCAACCAGGCACACTGGGCTGGCTCTGGACCACCAAGCCTGCCAGCAGCAGCTCTGAGTGGCATTGAGATGTGACCCTTACGACTTTTGGGTGACTAGAGATGGGAAGGGAAATTGACCAGGCCTGGATGCCAGGGCACAACGGGCCAGAAGTGTGCCCTGCCAGGTGCTTGCCTGACATAGAGGACGGTCCAGACCAGTTGCTCCACAAAATTTATGGGCTGTGAATTTCTCATTCCTCTAGAGGAAGTAGGCAGGTGGGGCAGTCAGACTCTGCCTGGAAGGCAGGTCAGGGATTGACGGTCTTTCCCCTGGAGGTGCCCCAAGTGACCAGAAGAGGAGACTGCATTAAATGTAGAAGAATTTCTCTGTTTTCGCTCTGATTCTAATCATGTGGGCATCTGCTTTGTCCTTGAGAATCTGAACCTAACATCTCTAGATCCTAAATGGCTGCTTTTCCTCCTGCTCTTTTATCCCTCTGTCCATAGGTTCTGGTGTCCACAGTCGCGGTCTCTGACCACACACATCCCGATCTTACCAGTCTTCAGAGCACACTCCCTTCCAACCGACGACATGATAGAACCCTCTGAAGACTCATTTGAGACGATGATGGAGCTTAAGAATCCATCATCAAAACAAATGGAGTCCTCCGAGGGCTCATCCAACACCGTTGAAGAGGCACCTGGCAACAGTGGGGTGCAGGCGGAAGCCCAGGCGGGGGCCCAGGTGGAGGCCCAGGAGGGGGCCCAGGTGGAGGCCCAGGAGGGGGCCCAGGAGGGGGCCCAGGAGGGGGCCCAGGAGGAGGCCCAGGAGGGGGCCCAGGCAGAGGCCCAGGAGGAGGCCCAGGAGGAGGCCCAGGAGGGGGCCCAGGAGGGGGCCCAGGAGGGGGCCCAGGCGGAGGCCCAGGCGGAGGCCCAGGCGGAGGCCCAGGAGGAGGCCCAGGAGGAGGCCCAGGAGGGGGCCCAGGAGGGGGCCCAGGAGGGGGCCCAGGAGGGGGCCCAGGAGGAGGCCCAGGAGGAGACCCAGGAGGAGGCCCAGGAGGGGGCCCAGGAGGGGGCCCAGGAGGAGGCCCAGGAGGAGGCCCAGGAGGGGGCCCAGGAGGGGGCCCAGGAGGGGGCCCAGGAGGAGGCCCAGGAGGGGGCCCAGGAGGAGGCCCAGGAGGGGGCCCAGGAGGAGGCCCAGGAGGAGGCCCAGGAGGAGGCCCAGGAAGGGGCCCAGGCGGGGGCCCAGGAGGAGGCCCAGGAGGAGGCCCAGGAGGGGGCTCAGGAGGAGGCCCAGGAGGGGGCCCAGGAGGAGGCCCAGGAGGGGGCCCAGGAGGAGGCCCAGGAGGAGGCCCAGGAGGAGGCCCAGGAGGGCTCAGAAAGTGGCCTGGCCCAGGAAAAAATGGAGCCACCCAGTGGCCCACTCGAGGAAATGCAAGAGCTGCCCACTGATCTAACCCAAGAACCATCCACTCGACCATATGAAGAGGGAACGAACGACCAACCCGAAGACATGGAGGAGACAAGTGATGATTCAAACCAGGAGTCGAGTGATGGTTCAAACCACGAGTTTGACAATGGTTCAAACCATGAGTCGAGCTGTGGTTCAAACCAAGAGTCAATCGACGTTTCAAACCTGGAGTCAAGCGACGTTTCTAACCAGGAGTCTAGCTATGGATTACACCAGGAGGCAAGCTATAGCTCAAACCAGGAAGCAAGCTATAGCTCAAACCAGGAGGCAAGCTATAGCTCAAACCAGGAGGCAAGCTATAGCTCAAACCAGGAGGCAAGCTATAGCTCAAACCAGGAGGCAAGTTATAGTTCAAACCAGGAGGCAAGCTATAGTTCAAACCAGGAGGCAAGTTATAGTTCAAACCAGGAGGCAAGCTATAGTTCAAACCAGGAGGCAAGCTATAGTTCAAACCAGGAGACAAGTGATAATTCAAACCAGGAGTCTAGTTATGGTGCAAACCAGGAGGCAAGCTATAGTTCAAACCAGGAGTCTAGTTATGGTGCAAACCAGGAGTCTAGCGATGGTTCAAACCAGGATTCAATTGATGATTCAAACCGGGAGTCCAGCTATGGATCGAACCAGGAGGAGTCAGATCCACTCAGTGACGTATCCGATTATAGCATGAATGAAACAATGACCTCATCTGAGACCCAGTCAGATCAAGATGATACTGACCTGGGAGATGAAGAGGAGGATGATGATGAAGATTCTGAAGAGGAAGATCCGTCCAGGAGCTCTCCGGAAGAAGTCGTGGCCACGATGGGGTCCATCATCTCGCTGTTCCTCCAAATGGAAGACCTCGAAGAACAACAGAGAGTGGTAGAAAGGATCATGGTGCAAGCCCTCAATGAAGACCGCCTGCCCCGCCTCAGGCCCTTCTCTGGAGATCGCAGAGACTACAATGAGTTCATTATGCTCTGCCAGATAACCATGCAGAACTACCCAGTAATGGTAAACAATGATCAGCTGAAGGTGAGATTTGTCATCCACCACCTTTCTGACGTAGCCTTAGAATGGGCCAACGACCTACTAGAACAGAACAGCCACCTGATCAACGACTTCCCAGCCTTCCTCGAGGCCATGTCAGAAAAGTTTGAGTACCGGCATACACTGCGTGTGGCGGAAGATGCCATGTTGGACATCAGACAGCGCAACCGCTGTGCCGCCGACTACATCAATGAGTTCCTCGGTCTGATACCTACCTTAGGCTGGCAAGATGAAGTCCTGCAGGCCCACCTGTGCCTGGGGCTCAATGAAGACATCAGGCGCTATCTGTTTCGGATCCCTCAGCCAGATTCCCTGAGAAGCCTGATTATTCTTGTTCTGCAAATTGAAGAGAGGTTGGCAGAGAGAAGGGCATTACTCAGGCTGCCCCCCGAGTCCCGCCCAAGAAGCCTGGCTTGGATGGACTCACCTGCCCCAGACAAGTGGAGGGTTAGCAGCTGGCCTCCCAATGAGTTCCACCCAGACATTGACCGTCATCACTTCTTCCTGATGCTCTTGGTGAGAGTGAACCCCTACCACAGCATTGCAGTGAAGGCCCTGGTGGACACGGGTGTAGAAGGAAACTACATGGATGAGAAGTTTGCCCAGGAACACTATGTGGAACTCTATGAGAAAACTCATCGACAGATAATCCAAGGTGTGGATGGCTCTGTGATTGGCAATCAACTTGTCTGGCTGTGTACCGACTCCCTGGCGTGTGTCCACCAGAAGCACTATGAGTGGATTGAATTTGACATCCTACCTTCGACCAACTTCTCCATCATCTTAGGCATTAAGTGGCTCCAGACCCACGAACCTGAAGTTGACTGGTGCAGAGGCCGTTGTACCTTCCACTCTCCCTACTGTCTGAAGAATTGCTCCAACCCACCTCCACCATGCATCGCACTCGAGAACTACAGCATGAGCCTACTACCCGGACTGCCACACACATACTCAGACCTGGCCGACGTGTTCAACCCGAGGGAGGCAGATGATGAGACTTCCGACCAGCCAAGCTCAGACGGATCCGATGATCTTTCTGAATCAGAGCCCTCTGAGCTTCAGCAGGCTGGAGACAGTGATCAAAACGGCGTCTTTCACAGGCGTAGGGCCAAAGAGACTTTGAAACCTGTGAGTGCCAGGATGCAAGAAAAAGCCAGGCAGCAAGAGGAATACTGGATACTGTATGACATGCTGACTGACAGACAAGACTACATACAGATGGTGCCAGAATTGTTTGACCAGTTACATGCAGCTTCATGGTTCACAAAACTGGAGGTTCTCGAGGTCGACAAGGCTGAGATGAAGAACAGCGTCGCACACACAGAAGACACATGGAGAGCATCGTTTGGTTTCAGCGATCAACAGATGAGATGCTACCGGCCCTATACAATGAGCTCCTTCTCTGACGAATCTAACAACATTGTTCACGTGATCCTAAAAGACATCCTAGGCTATTTTGTGATCTGCCATGGCAGAGAAGTTCTGGTCTACTCAATGAGCAAGGAGGAACACCCCTTACATGTCCGCCAAGTCCTGCTCCGCTTTCGCTATCACAACATCTACTGCTCACTGGACAAGACTCAGTTCCACCGCCAGAAGGCAGAAATCTTGGGCTTCAGCATATCCCCCAAAGGGGTGAAACTGAGCAAGAAGCTCACGGACATCATGGTGGAGTGCCCTGTCCCTGAGACCAGAAGATGTCTTCAAGGTGTGATTGAGCTCTTCTATCCGTATCGCCACTTCGTGGAGCACTTTTCTGTCATGGCAGAGCCCCTGGTGAAACAACTGCTGAGTTCAGAGCCCTACTACTGGGGAGAAGAGGAGCAGGAGGCATTTGATTCCCTGAAGAGGGCTTTCAGCAGGGCACCCGTTCTCTACCACCCTAAACCTCAAAACCCATTCTACTTGGAAACAGGCACCGTTGGGTCATTCCTGTATGCCTCCCTGATTCAAACGGACGACGCAACTGGCAGAAAAGCTACCTGTGCTTTCTACTCAAGACCCCTCTCCCTGATGGAGGTGGAGTACCCTCAAGTGGAGATGAGGATCCTTCCAATCCGGGCTGCCTTCATGGTGTGGTTCCGCTACCTGGAGAACACCGAGGAGCCCATCATGATCCTTCTCAACACAGAGGATCTAGCCTCTCTGAATAATGACAGGCTCACCGTACTTCTCCCCGGGCATTGGGTCTTCTTCTTCTCACATTTCAATTTCAGCGTCATGGAGATGCCCGATCAGGATGACACCCAAGCCCTGTTCCGCAGTTGCTGGAACCAGAGAGGCTTCAGAGCAAGGTTTCTGCGCCCACTGCTGCTTATGGCAATGAGGGCGGGGTACATGGACTCATCCTCTGATTCAGAGGATGAGGATGAGGACCAGGACGATGATGACGAGGAGGACAGTGAAGAAGATTCGGAGCAAATAGAGCTGAACCGGCAGACCATGATGCGGGATCTACTGGCTACCATCCCGATGGACCGGATCCTCAATGGCTTCCTGGTCCGCTTCACCGTGGCCCAGATCCGGGCCGTTGTCCTAAACTTCTTCCGGGGTCTGATCTACTGGAGGACTGTCCTGGGTGTGTCAGCCCTCCTGGTGATGTCGAGAGCGAGGAGGCCCCTCTCCCCACTGCCTGAACCCTCTTTGGAAGTGGCCAGGCCTCAGCCCAGGCCCACGCTCCGACTCATCCTGGACCCGACCCTCATCGCAAGCAGTGGCATGGCCACTGCCATCGCTCAGTTGCTCAGGCAGATGCCTCCTCTAGTGGGTGCCAATGCTCTCCCAGCTCGAGAGCTGGCTGAGCTGGTCCTGAGCCCGAGGTGCTGGCATCGGAATGCTTTGCATTCCCAACCTCCACGGGGCATGCGATTCACCCCCGGGTTCTGGTTGACCCTGTGTGAGTTCTTCGGGGTCAGAGTCAACCCTGAGGAGGACATCTTCCCTGACCCATACCAGCACCGATACTTGGAGCTGCACGTCGTTGGCGATGAAGATGTCGTCTTGCGAGAAGCCCTGCAAGACGACCTGCAACGTTACCGTCAGTGTGGCCTGCATGACGGCCTGCAAGACACCTCGCAGGACGCGCAGGACAACGACGTGCAAGAGGACCCGCTTGGCGACCAAGAGGCGGTCACCTTCCGCCCACGAAATCTGTTGGACCCAGAGGTCCTAGATTTCCTCAACAACCGGCTACTCTACACCCTTGGCTCCGATGGCCGCCTTACTCTGCTTAGCAGAGATCAGGTGGCCCGGACCCTCACACGATTCCTGACCATGGCCTCCAGAATGGCCCTGCCTTCCCCTGCCAGGGAGCAGGCAAGGCTAGAAGAACTATCGGACTCAGATGAGGAACTTGACTGAAAACACACCAAGTCTCTGCCATGCTCCCTTGTGCCTCCAGCCAGCTTCCCTCATATCCAGCGCCCCCTTCTTGCTACTCCTAACCCAAGGGGAACCCACTTGTGAAGGGCCACAACTTCAACTCATCCACCAGCATCATCATCTGTGCTAAAGGACTAGTCAACTGTCAGCGTCCCAGAGCCAGCCAAGACTGTGCAACCCTGTCCTAACTGTCCGGGCCCCAGGCCCACAAACGGGAGTGAGACCAATGAGGACAGAACAGTGATGAGCAACAGTGACCCCGTCACCCCAGGCCAGATGAAGAGCAGACATAGCAGGCGCAGCCAAGCAAGCAGATGCCAGGGACCCCACCACCACCACCACCCGTGTGGCATGCGGCCACCTGTGCATCCTGGGACACTGACCTTGGGTGCTCCACTGACTTCTACCTCCATGCCGGTGCTCCAACTCCCCAACCCCCACCCATCCTCCCGAGGTGCTGTGGTTCCATGCTTCCCACAACCCCAGCCCACCCCGCAAGCAAGCCCACACCCCCACTACCGGTCTGGTCCGGCTCCATTGACACCTCATCTGACCCTGAACTCTGAACTTACCTGGGCAGAACTGCTCCAAGGAGCATCAGAAGTACCAGTGTAACTTACCAGATGGACTTGTCCACCTTGGAGGTCCCTGACACTCGGGGGACCCAAGAAAGGGTGTTAGCACTGAGTGGGGCTCCCTTTTCCCTCCCAAAACTGACATATGGACAGTGCAGGGGCCAGAAACTTTACATATAGGAGGGAGCCCCCAAGAGACACTGGTGAAGCCCAAGATACCCAATCTACTGTGCCAAGGAGCCTAGAGTGCTCTGACCAGACCTGTGTTCACTGCCACAGGAAGGAGAACCTTCCCATGCTTGCCCATCCCACAGCTGCTTTTGTCCCACGAATAAAGAGAACAAAAGAGTATCTGACTTTGTGGTTTGTTCTAAGACGGAGGAGGTGGATAGCAGAAGACAGGTTTGGAGAAGCATGCGGTCAGAAAGGATAGAGAGTGAAGAGAGGGTTAGGGGTGGGCAAGGGCAAGGGGGGAGGAGGAGGGGGAGGGGAAATGGGTATAAGGAAGGAAAGAGGGAGGGGAGCGGGTATAGAGAGGGGAAGGGGAGGGAAGGGGGAGAGGGAGGAGGGCTTGACCCTCCTGAAGCAGCTGATGAAGACAAAGGGAGAGAAGTCACTGCACCCTCAACACCTCACCTCCAATGGAAAATGGACTCAGGGGTTCATGGGGCAAAGGGAGGGTACCCAGAAATCCTAGTACTCATCTGGTCCCAACCATCTAGTCACATGAGAAATGAGGAATGGCTAAACTGTGCTCAATACCCACGGTTCAGGAGGGTGAACAGCAGGACCTTTGAGAACCCAAGACCACATCCCTCCATGCCCTCTCCAGCCCGCACTGGGGTCACTGTGTTCTTATGGGTCCTGGGGGGCAGCTGGATGCTGGCTAGCCTCCTAACAAGGAATCTACCCCTGACGGTATCACCAGGAGATCATGGGCAGGATCCCAGGTTCAAGGTCAGGGGCTCAGCCTCACTCAGCACTCCCTCCTGTACTTAAGGAAGCCCCAGTACCCCCTGTTCCCCACACAGGCTCCTGAAGATAAGACAATCTATCCTACTGTTTCCCTGTCTTTCATGTTGAGCTATGGCAGGGGAGGGGAGGCTTCTGTAAGATTTCAAAGGGATCACAAATAAAGTGCAAGCAACACAGGGCTTTTACCCTCTACCCCCTCTAGGGACTTCCTGGTATCATCTATTCAAAAATTCCTGGTCCAGGGAAGACTGCAGAGAGCTATAGTCACAGACAGCCCTGGGGAGCCTTCCTGGTGGCTTCTATCACCTTGAGACTGTCTACCCATAACCTAGAGTCTCAGAATCCAACGCAGGACCCCACACAGCTGATATTATGATGGCCCCAGAGATAGAGAGGGTGCTCTGTTGTCTGTTCATCTATCTACCAGAGCCCCAAATGACATAGGTCAAGGTGCAAGGCTCAGCTGCAGGAATTCCAGTATCCCCTTAGCAAAGTACTCACAGAGGTCCCTAGCTCAAAGGGGCAGGGTGACTAATTTTCCCACTGACCTGTCTTCCTATTACCTAAGGGGGCATAAGAGATAATACAAGACTGTCATCAGGGTCCTTGCTTCCTGAAGCACTTCACTGCCCCACACAACACTGCTAGGAATTCCTAAGGAGGGCCCATAACCTTGAGGTGGCATTAGGGTCCTATACACCAGTCCTGTACCCTCTCTTAGTTTACCTGGGTACCTCCAACAAACCTGGGCCTCACGAATAAACAACCAAACAAAAAAAATTCTGTCCTGCGTAGTGAGAACTTCTCTGGTACAATGGATGAACAGGTAACCATTATATGCCTGCTACTGCCAGGGGACCCAAGGCCTTCCTTAGCAAGTGGGAGTAAAGGTGAACTCACTCACGAGAGAGCCAGCAGCCTGCAAAGAGGCTGCCAACGACAGGGATTGCAGAGGTGGACGTACTTACCCGCAGCCCACATATACACAGACCATAAAGGACCAATAAAGGCCTACTGGCCTGCCAATCTACCCAGCAGGGGCTTTGTCCCCATTAACAGGAGAAGGAGGCAGTCCAGGCTGTGAAGAGAACTGGTGACGTGCTAAAACGGTAGGTTATCAGGTTATCGCGAAGCCACTTATAGAGACTGAAAAGCACAATACAAACCTTTTTTTTCCTCCTGGGGAAGAGAAAAGCAAAGGAAGAAATTGGTGTGAAAGTTCCTGCTAGGTGATGATGACGTCACCTCCACCCCTGTAAAGGTGAAAACCAGAGGACAGCCCCTGGCTGCAGACTCCACCCACTGAGGCGCTGCCCCCACTTCCCAGCTTCAATCCCCAACCGGAGAGCTCTGACAGCATCTAGGAACAAAGAGAAGCAGGGGCCCTCCCTTGTCCACCCTCCCTGTCCCCTCCCTTGCCTCCCCTTATAAGATGTCCCTGCAGGCACCAGGCCAGGCATATCATCAACTCCAGAGCCGGTGACAGCACAAACACAGGACCCTGAGAGCTCAGAGTTTTACCAGCTCCTAACCAGGCTGGGGCAGAGATCTCTGCATTCCTGTGTAACCTGAGTTGCCCCCATAGCAAGAAAAGAAAGAGAAAATATCACCTATTCCCCCAACAGCCCCATACACCTCGAGCCCTGGTGCTGGGCCCAGGGCTCCACATCATTAGGTGGGATCTGAAACCTGAGCAGCAAACCTCACCTGGACTTCCATCCACCTGTGTGAGCTCAGAGACCAGCGTGACCATCCTGTCGCCATGACCAGTGCAAGGGGCACAGGTAGGAAGGACAAGGTGGGGGTGGGGAAGAAAGGACGGGGGGGGGGGGAGGTGAAAAGGAGAGGGATGGGTGGGGCCCGGATCCTCCCTATCCTGCTCTCAAATCCTTTCACAGCTTCAAGGCTTTCCACTCAGGGTACTCTTCTGTGCCGGGGCTGGCTGCCATGGACGGTTAATGCAGTTGATGGTGGTACTGTGGGGATGGACATGGGCCCCCTTAGGCATGCAATGACCTATTTATTGGGGTACCCTCTGCCAGCTGCTCATCGTGCTACTGAAGTGTCTATGGGCACCCCAGTCTGGGAAGAGGATGGACAGGGATCTTCTGCAGTCCTTAGGGGATCCAGAGTTTGAACTGAATGAGGTGAGACGTCTCCAGAAGGGCTCAAGGAGAGAGTAAGAGGCCGCCTGTAAGGGACCTCAGCCTCCTGGTCATAAAAAGATAATCCTGGATAGAGGCAGAGGCCCCTCAAGGAGACCCTGTTCTGGGAGCACTGGTAATGCTCAGCCCTGCCCTGCCTGTCCTGTCTCAGCCCTGCTCCCCCTACCCTAAAAACAAAGACACCATCTCTCTAGGGTCCACCCCTTTCTTCTATGAGCTGGGTCCCCTCAGAGGACTTCCAGGAGAGAACAGCTCCTGAAATCCCAGTGGGAAAAGCCCCAGAGTAGGCCCAGGATCGACCTCTGACCTGTCTACCCTTGGCCACAGAGTCAGAGGGTGACCCTTGGCCCAGCCCCAGGGAATGTCCCACCAGGGGTAGATAGTCCCCACCCACCCCAAGGAAAGACCTGAGATATGGCCCAGCCCCTGGTATTCCCCTCCAGGAACTGTGGAGAATGGAGAGAAAGCATGCCAAGGATTAGCAAGCTGGAGATGCGTCCCTAAGCAGTCCAAGGTGCAGAGGAGGGTCCGGACGCCACACGCGGTTGAAGGGGGTGAAGAAAGGCATCATATAGGAGCTGAATGGCTGTGCAATCAACTCCTGCATGACGCCGTTCCCACCCCCCAACTTCTCACTACACTGGGACCCTCCTCTCTTGAAGAAGCAATGCAAGAAGCGCAGACAACGGGTAGGGCTAGTGGTTAGATAAAGGACAGAAAAGGACAGCCAGCCCCAGGGCACCTGCACCTGCAGCACAGTGGAACTAACTACCCTCCCCTCCTTGCCCAACCTGACTTCTTATAACCTCTCGTGAAGCGACTGGAGACAACCCAGGTGATAAGGAGAGGTGAAAGGGAGGGAGAGGGTGGGGAGAGGAAAGAGGAAGAGAGGGGAGAGGGAGGGGTGAGGGAAGGGAGGATGGCTGCGGTCACTGGAGTGTACTGTTAAGGTCCATTCTGCCCAGCCACAGCCTTCTGAGTATCCAGTGGACTCCTCTGGAGACCTAGAAGGGGTTCATGGGAACCACTAGGAGCTTTTACAGCCCCATATGGATTCCCCAAAGAAAATGTATGGGTTAAAAGCTGCTCAGGATGGTGAGGGGACAAACCAAAGAGCTAAAAACAGCTCCCCAGATTCCTTGAGGGTGAGAGAAATGTTCTCGGATCGGCTTTAACTACACTCTTCTGAGAATAACTAAAAACATAAACTGCTCTTGCTTGCCCGTTTGCTTTTTTATTTGTTTCTGAAACAGGATCTGTGTGATCCAGAGAGATCCTGACTTCTCCATCTTCCTGCCTCGGGTTTCAGAGTGTTGCTACAATGGACAAGCCTGTGTCACCATGCCCAGCTTGAATGACACGTGTGCGTCACCCTTACATATGAATAAATGGAATGAAAATTCCTCGTCTTGTGCTCTTTCTTGACCACCACACCCACCTTCCCATCTGCCAGCAAACAGTTGTCCCAGCATAGCAGGGGCAATCAACACAAACTTCTTAATAATGGTATAAAGGGATAGGATGTGGAGGAGTGGGGAGAAAGGATGGGGTGCTGGAAGACAGGTTCAGGAAGAGTTCAGGGCAGCACACATGGGGAAGGACTCGGTGTAAGAGAGGAGGGGAAAGATCGGAGTGTAACACAGGAAAGGTAAAGGGTTAAGGCAGCTCGACACTGTGGTCAGAGGCTGCAGATGTCAGGGGGGCTCGGGGAAGCTTACGGAGCACAGCTGCATGAATACATGGGGGAAGAGGGTCTCAGAGGAACACATGTATGTATGGAAGCACATGCATATGGCTCCTGGGAAGCAAGTGGGTCTCAGGGTGACGAGGGCTCCGTGGCACAAGGGAGAGGTGAAGGATTTGATATCCCACATGAAGAGGGGGGTATTCATGTCCCCTGGGAGGGAACAGAGACACCACATGATGCCTGCACAGGAGGGTGCCGATAACATATTGGAGAGATTAAGGGATTAAACATAGCAGATGGGGAGTGGTCCAAGGCGTTATATGGGGGAGAGAACCCATAATGCAGGGGATAAAAAAACGTAAATGTGATGTGTAGGGGAGGGGTCACATGATACCTAAAAAAGAGGAGGGGCTCAGGATGAGTCCTGTACAGGAGGGGTCCTATGACCCTTGGGAGAGAGAAAAGACTACATACAGGACATATAGAGGAGGGACTCTTTGACAGAGGAAATAGGGGCTCAGGATGATATCCATAGAGGAAAGTATCTGTGACCCTAAATGTGACCCACGAGTTGTTGGAATATGTAGAGGCAGGGCTCCATGTCCCATGGCAGGGGGTGAAATGTCCCAACAGGCTGCATGCAGAGGTGGGGCTCCTCAGCATGAGGAGAGGAGAGAAGCTCGGGTATCACATCTGGAACATGAGCGGAGCTTGGGGTGACTAAAAGGAATGAGGGCTGTGTGACACATGGTTTAGGGGTCCTCGCAGTGACAAAGGGGCTCGGGGGCACTCATGTGAGGGAGGAGCTCCACATAGCACAAGTCAAGGTGGGGCCTAAGGTGAGAGGGGAGGAAGTGGGGTAAAGCACAGGTTCGAGGGGTCCCGGGGACATGGAAGAGGGACTGAATGTGGCACGCAGGGGAAGAAACGCTGTGGCATACAGGAGGACCCAGTAAGACAGACGTCAGTATTGCATGGTGAAAGGATGCTCCCTGGAAGACATCAGAATGACCCACGTGTGGGGGAGAGGAGAGTGTCACACACAAGTGTGGAGATCTGGGTGTCACACAGGCAGAAGGGGAACGCTCTGCCACACCACAGTGAAGCACACTGTGACCTCTGAGGGAGCGGTGCACGGGCATGGGAGGAGCTCAGGGTGGAAGGAGAACAGTAGTGAGGCTCCCTAGGATGCCACAGAGGCAAGGCTAGGCATGAAAAATAAGGGAAAGAAAAGAGGGGCTCTACATGACACATGGATGGAGCTAGTCTAAGCATGACCCCAGAGCAGGGAGGGATTCTGTGGGATACACAGCTGAGGCTAGGCGAAGAATGACACATATGGGGAGAGGGGTGGTATGAGACATGGATGGGGCTTGGCTCACCATGATACGTGTTGGAGAAAGTTATCCTATTAGACACATGGGAGGGGCTAGGCTAAGCCTGACATTTGTGGGGAGAGGTGACCTGTCTATAGGATACATGGGTGGGGCTAAACTAAACATGACACACATAGGAGAGGTGCTCTCCTATATAGGGCACATGGGTGGGGCTAGGCTAAGCATGACACATGTTAAGAATAGGTGTGCTCTCGCTGTAGGACACATGGGTAGGACTCAGGTGACCATGACACGTGGGGAGGGAGCATACAGGAAGGGTTAGGCTAAGCATGATACATGTTGATACATGTACTCTACAGGATACATGGGTAGAGGTCAGGTAAGCATGGCCCATCATGGAATTGTCTCTTTAAGGCACATGGATGACAATATTTTAACCTTAACATGTGATGACAAGGGGAAAGAATGCAGTGTGATGCCAGCCTAAAACATAGGAAGAAATATTAACACACGAACACAGAGGATCTTGGGAGTGCAGCCTGGTGGGAGGGGTCTATCTGAGATGAAGTAGACAGGTGTAGTGGGAAGCTTCATGTAAAAATATGGAGGAGAAACTTACTTTGACAAAGGGATAGGGGTGGTGCTGAATGTGATACCTGAGCAGAGACACAGCATGACTCAGGACCCTTGTTGTGACTCATGGGTGGTAGGAGGGGCTCTGTGTGTGACATAGGTGTGGAAAGTTTTGACATGCAATGGGGTCTAGATAAGAAATACTGTTGGAAAAGAGTTCCACAAGAAAATGTCTTGTGGAAGGGGAGAGAGCTCAGAGCTCTGAGGCATCACTATAAAACAGGGACTTAGCATGACACAAAGGAGGACTGAGTATTATGGGGCATGTGACCAAGGAAAGACTTAAGGTGACACACAGAGAGGATCAGTTTGATACTTAGGTGGCAGGGCCCCATGTGACACACAGAAGGGGAAGGGCTCTGTGTGAAAGCTCAGTAGGTAAGAGAAGGGTCTGGTGCGACACAAGAGAGCAGCCCAGGGTCAAAGGGTCACACACAGGTAGGAGAGAGTTTCCCTGTCCACACGGTAAGTACAGAGCTACCTGGGACATGTGTGGACAGAAATGCTCTAAGTGGGTATGACTCAGTGTGACAGGTGACAGAGGGGACTCTGTGTGACTCGAGGGACAGGGAAAGAGGGTGTCATAGGGTACAGAAGTGGGGAGACAGGAGGAAGCGAGACTCCATGTAGCAGGAGAAGTGGGGAGTGGTCATGGTTAAAAGCATGGGGAATCTTTTCTGTTTGAGGTACACGGACTGGAGCACAGTATAACAAATGGGGATGAGAGGGGTTCCAAGTGACACAGGGTGGGGGAGCTCTCTCTCTATAGGACACACAGGAAGGTGGTGCTTTGTGTAACACATGGATGCAAAAGGGGCTTGGCATGACACATGGATGGGTGTGAGCCCCTGGTGGCAGAGAGGGAATTGGTAAGAAACACCAAAGCGCAGGGGGTGGGGGTGGGGGTGGGGGGACGGGGAGCTATGCAATTCACAAGCATGAGGTCATCACGACCCACGAACAGGAGAGGACCTCAAGATAGCAAGCGGGCTCTGCTTTAGGGAAGACAGGAAGGGCGGGGTTCTACATGCATAAAGAGCAAGGGAAGAGCTCAGTGTGAATACGGAGGAGTAGGACTCAGGGTCACAGGGGAGGGTCAAGGATTTGGTGTGGCACCCAGATTGAGAAGGGGCTTCATATGACTTCTGAGTCCATGACTCAGTGGCTGTGTGCGAGAGGAGAGAGACTCCAGGTGACAGGGGTGGAGGCAGGATTAGGTATCACTTAGATGTGTGGGCTAGGGAATGATACATCACAGCGGTGGGCGTTTGGTGTGACACACAGGGGCTTGTGTGACACATGAATGGAGGAACTTGATGTGACACATGTTTCTTGCTGACAGGGAAGTGGGAGAAATTCTGCACGTGGCCTGGTAGGAGTTTGCATTAGCAGCACAGAGAGGAGGGGCTACCTATAACTTGGGAGAGGGGGTTGTAGGTGAAGGGAGAGGTTTGTGTACCACGTGAGTGTCAAGACAACAGGAGGTAGGGGGGAGTCTGTGTGAGAGGAGGCAGGGAGGAGCTCAAAGGAGGGAGGGCTGCATGAACAGGAGGGGAGTGGGCTTTGCGTGACATTAGTGGACTCAGCCTGAAGCACTGAAACAAGAGAAGCGACAGAAGACTCAGCTTTTCTGGAGCCACTTGTGTGGCTGTGAGGAGAGCTTTGTGTGACCTCTGGATGCAGGAGGATCTCTGCACAACTGTCAAATGTGGAGCAGCTTGGGGTGATATTGGGAGGACTAAAGGGGTAAGGGAGGAGCTCAACATGATATCAGGAGGCAAGGTGGGTCCATGTTACATGTGGTAGGGACACATGACTAGATAGAGACTTATGGGTAAATAAATGGCTCTGTGTGATACTCCTGGAATAGGTGCATGGCTCACTCAGTGTGACCCAGGGATAGGGGCGAGCAATAATTCAGTGGAGGGGTGCTTGGTAGGACATAAAAGTGGGGTCTTGGTATGACATAACTAGACGAGATAGTCAGGACACATTAGAAGGATTTGTGTGTATAGGTTGGGGGCTTCTTAGGATAACTGGAGGGGATTTCGTGAGACACACAGTGGAAGGCTAGCACATGACAGAGAGAGGGGTTTGGTGAAGTGCCTGGTACTGTCTCTCAGGTGAAGGGAGAAGACATGGTAGCTGGGAAGGCGACCTGACAAGAGTGAGGAGCTCATGAAGTACAGTTCACACATGCAGGGGGCTGGGCATGAGACACAGAGGGACTCGGGGGGAGGGGCTGTGAAAGGGTAAGGAGGGATTCATTGTGGTTTGATACTGGACCTAGTGTAACACAGAGGTGACAGAGGTAGAGTGTGACAGTGGGGGCCTGAACATCACACATGAGTGGAAGAAGGGATTGAGCGTGATCCGTGAGTGGGGAAGCTTGTCAGGCTGACAGAACCTTCAGGTGACTCCTGTGGGAGGCTTAAGCAGGTGGGGAGGTGAGACACATGGGTGTGGCATGAGAGGTGGGGGGCCTAGGGTGACATCACTGGTCGGGTTTGATATAACTTGTGAGCATAAGCACCTGGAGATTGCTATTCCATGGGACACTGTGGTGTCCTGGGTTGAAGGGAGGCCCAGAAGTGATCTCAGGCCCGTAGGCCCCACCCAAGGCATCAGCATATCCAACCCAATTCCAGTTCTGAATCTATGAAAGCATTCAAGGGAACATCCTGCAAAAGTATACAAAGACTCACCCCAATAATACATCCCTGAGGACTCAGTACCCCAATCTCAAGTAGATTCCAAACCTAAGGGAACCTTTTAAGTCCCATGACCCACCCTCCTAAGGTTTCTCAGACCTAGGAACTTCCAACATAGATGTTTAACAGTATGTGATCAAGGAAAAATAATTAATAACAAACAACAGACAAGAGAGATCCCCATGCCCCTCCCCGGAGCCCCAAAGTGCATAGAAAATAGCACAGAGAACAACCCCCAACCAAGCAAACACTTGGGGGTGCTGACCCAGAGACTCTGGTGTAGACTATAAGGAAACAAGGCTGCTGGGGGACAGGAGTCTGGGAGGGAGCTATGGGGAAGGTGTTAGCTCTAATGGACTGAGTACCTGGTACCATTTCTGAGACAGGGCCACCCATAGGGAACAAAGAGGGTACCTAAGGTCTCTCCTTGCAGATCCCTTTGGCAATACTGGGGCAGAGGCAGCATCTACAGCCCCTCCCTATGTCCGCATCCCCAAGCAGCCTTGACACAGGCTCTCGCCATCCAGCCGCTTGCATGTGTCTCCCAGAGTTGTGGACTCTCAAGGGCAACGTCCATCTACACGATGCCTGGCACAGGGCCTGGCACACAGTAGACCTTCACCGAATGTGCAAACAATGAATGAAAGCCTACCATGTACAAGGCCCTGGAGGCCAGAATGAGCCCAGAAGCGAAGATGATGGAGGTGAGGAAGGTGAGGGACTGGCCAGAGGTGAGATGCTGTGCCCAGGAAGATGACAGAGGCCAGGCAGAGGTGATGAAAGTCATGGTGATGAAGTCCGTGGTGACAGACATGGGTGAGATGGAATAGAACAGGAGGGAAAAACCAGGACCCAAGGCTAAGCCTGGAAACCTCTCTCTCTCTCTCTCCCTCTGAAGATCAGTGTGGGTCCCCTATGTGGCTTGATCCTCCACCCAACCATTCAACATGACAGATCATTATCCCGGCATGATGGTCGGAGAATTTCTGAGCCTGGATGTCCTAACAGGTAGGAACAGCAGATGTCCTGAGCAGCACCCCCAACCCCGTAAACAAATCCTGTTTACAGACACCCACATGGAATTCTAGACAGCTGCCTCTCCTCCTCCACAAGTCCATCTTAAAAATTACACGTATCATTATCGTGTATGGGAGAGTGTGGGTACGCAATATGGCGGTCAGGGGACAACTTTCTGGAGAGCCTTCTCTCTCCTACAGGGGGTTCTGGGGATTGAACTCAGGTCATCAGGCTTTCACAGCAAACTGCTGAGCCTTCTCGTTAATATCGTAAATCTCATTTAATTTCCTTTAAATGTTTCCAATTTTAAACGGGCCACCAAACTCCCAAGGCAAGCTAGAAAGTTAGCAAGCTATAAAGTGGTCTCCAGCACACTGCCCAATAGACTTGTGACTGGTTTGCCAGAACTTTCCAGATGTGTCCCAGTTTATTCCTGCAGATTCTTGCTGGCATATTACCCAGCAAAGAGCTTGCTCAGAAAAACTCCGATGCCATCAGGGACCTTCAGCTCAAATTATGGTGCTTGTAGTTGTCAGGAAAACAAATACATTGCACGTGGTTACTGAATCGCTTTACCTGCACAATGAAGGGTGCAGGGAACTCACCTGGAGCCGAGTGGATGATGTCATCTCTTGGTGGTCCCTCAGGGTGTCTCTCTGTTGAAGCCGTGCTGTAGCAGTGCAATCTGGAAAGCCCATCCAGTCTGGAGCTCCCCAGACCAGCACCAAAGGGCAACAGGTACCCCTGGGAGTGGCTAGGGAGGTTGGTCTAAGGAGGTAGACCGATTCTGGCCCAGTGAGCTATCCCCAAACCAGGAGAGCGGGGCGGGGGTGTCAGGGTCTGGGGAGCTGATTAGAACCCCAAACAAAGGGGCAGGAGCTAGAGGCTGGACAAGTTGACCAACTCCTCATAGGGAAGAGAAGCCCTGATGGAAGGGGCTCTTTGCAGCTGATGGGGGAGGGGAAGTACCACACTCATGCATGCAGTATGGGGCTATCTCAAGCATATGGTCAGAAAGAAGGGGAAATTGGGGAGTGGGATCACAAAGGTGGTAGGGACTGACCACCAGCTCATAACCCTGTAGTGGCAGTAGCCAGACAGACTGGCTGGTAGTCAAGTCGAGGAGGTCGGGAGCGGGACATGGAGGGGGGGAAAGTGTACGTAGAGTCTGCACCTAGGGCATCTGGGGCTCGGGGGAAATCCACTCAGTCTCTTCTTACTTCCAGGCACTCACCATTATCCGTCACACCCACACTCACACAAACCACACGAGTGCACTCAGGCACACACATAAGCTAACATGCACATGCACACCATGCACACACACCACACACACACACAAAAAAAACCACACCACACACACAACACAACAAACCATAACACACACGCGTGCGTGCGCGCGCGCACACACACACACACACACACACACACACAGAGACTAGGTCTCCTGCATGATGAGGCCTCTGACAGGAGTCCAGTGCCCACCTGAACCTAACACACAGACCAGTGGACATAGGGGCTTATTTATGCCCCCAATCAGGCACTACCCATTATTGCGGCTGCCCAAGAACTGGGTAAAGGGGTGGTGGGGACAGCCTCCATCTGAGATAGGAAAACCCTCTAGAGGAGATACTTTTAGAAGCTACATGATCACAGGGCTGTATGAGCCATAAGGCCCAGCCTTTTGCGGGGGATGCCACTTGATTCTAAGTAGAAAGAAGTTGGAGGTATTAATCTGAAGTTGTGGATCAGTAGGGGTTCTGGAGAAAGAATCCTGCTTCTGCTAGAACCACCTGAAAATTTATGGTTTGGCCTTCATGCCTTCTCAGAGCCAGGGTCTCTGTCTATGATACACACACACACACACACACACACACACACAGACACCACACACACACATACACAGACACACACACACAGAGACACACACACACAGACACAGACACACACACAGAGACACAGACACACACACACATACACGACACACACAGACACACACACAGACACACACACACCACACACACACAGACACACACACACAGAGACACACACACAGACACAGACAGACACAGACACACACACACACAGAGACACAGACACAGACACACACACACACACACACACACACACACACACACACACAGACACCTCCCCTCATACATCCCACCATCAGTCAACACCATGCAAACAATAAAGTGCTTTGTAAAGTGCAGGTATATAGACAGTGATCTGAAATACCACCAACTCCCTCCCCATCCCACCATCCCCCTCCATGCCCAGCCAACCCCCCACCAGGCTTGCTGACTACTTCCTACCTAGTGGACCCACCTCACTTAATACCTAGCTACCCTGCAGAATGACCCTGTATACAGTAAGAGTTAATACCAGCCAGGTCGAACGAAGCTAACACCTAATGCCAACCCCCTTGCCCAATACGATTGGGTCTGGGTCCCGAGAGGGTCAAGGGTGTCTAGGATACTAGCATCATCCCACGACTCTAACCAGTGTCTTCATAGGGCAGTCAGGGACCTCCCTCCTTTATTGAATCCAACCTGTCTTCTGCTGACTATCTTCTCCATCCACCTGGCCACTAATGGTTCCAGACTCACTAAGGGGCTTTCTAGAAGTCTATATATCAGACTTCGCCATGACCAAATAGGACACTGTATAGGAGAGATAGGGATTCCAGAGTTGGGACCAACATGTCCTGTGAGAATGGGAGGAGAATCAGTTAGAAGCATCTACTATGAAAATAGGCATGTGTTGGGGGATGCGGTAGGGGCAGGGGAGTGCCTCACTGCCTGCCTGTCCGCCCTGGCACACTCCAGCTCAGTCTCTGTAATAGCAGCTGCCAGTGAGGACAAGAGGAAAATTACAGTCATCTAGAGAAAGCTGTGACCCAAGCATCACCAAGCTGCAAGCCCTTTCACTGAGCTGGGAGTATTAGGGAAGCTGGGACCAGCTTAGCTCATCCCAAGAGGGACAAAGACTATGATTTTCCTCTCTGGAGTCATTATCCACTTCCCTGCCTCTGGTCTCTTCTGTCCAGTAGCTATCATTCAGGAAGCTAACCATCCCTTTGGAGTTAATCATCTGGACCACACCATTCGATTCTGAATGCTACAGGTTATAGAATCAGGTGGATGGAGAGGACACAGACAGGTGAGCCTGCAGCAGCCTCAAAAAGAACAAATTGAGTAATGGGAAACTGAGGCTAGAGGGAGGGGAGTCGGGGAGCAACTGGGTCTGGGAAAATACCCAGGATTACCCAGACAGGGAGAAAGAGCACTACTCTGTTCTTCTTTCACTCTTACCCTCTCTCCCTCATTCGGAGGGTCAGAGCTGGTGATAGAACCCAGAACCTCACACATACTAGGGAAATTTTCCATCACTGAAGCTATACCCCAGCTCTCACCTCTACCTCAAGGCTGAAGCTGAACCTGATGATCTGGAAGCCTATGTCGTTCTTGACACCGCCACATTCTGCTGGAGTCTTCTTGTGCGTGCAGTGGAGGAGCAGCGACATTTCTGAAGGTGTGCGAATTCTTCATCCCTTGAGTCGGTCGGCATCACC
The DNA here is from genome assembly GCF_021556685.1 of Rattus norvegicus. NCBI lineage: Eukaryota > Metazoa > Chordata > Mammalia > Rodentia > Muridae > Rattus > Rattus norvegicus. The sequence goes on along the minus strand of NC_141539.1, from coordinate 134,597,750 downwards.
AGTCTTTGATTTGGCCTCAAAATCTGTTGTAGAGACGACTGGGAACTCAGCAATCACTAGTTCTTGGAAATCTTCTAAAATAACTTGGCCAGATGAATCGATGAGCAGAGACAGTCCTCAAAGATGGTCTTACTCTTTTGTTCAATTCCAGGGTCTAGAATTCCAGTTAGTCATCAAAGAAGTTCTTGTGTACACAGTCTAAATTCAACTGAATGTCCAGGCAATGTCACCAAAATGATGGTGGCACCACCAGGGTATTTTCTCAGGAACTCTTGCTAACTGCTTCCTTTCCTCTAGTGCCAGCTAAAGAAAGAGTCATGGTGGGAGATGGAACCTTGTCAGAACAGCGTAACTGATGAGATCAGGTTCTTGGAAGCCCCCAGTATATAGGCTGCGCAGATGGCAAGTCCAGAATGACATTCAAGGCTCTCTTCTCCAAGTGGCTACAGTCTTTCTCCCCCAGCCTGGTTCCTTCTGTGATGCTCTTACAGCTTCTGAATAAGTCACTATTTTTTTCTCTTATTTATTCAACTGTCATCTCCCAAGCTCAGTGGACAGTTATGGGGTCAACCATGTCCCAAGAGGACAAAAGATGCTACCAAGAAGCACAGAGCAAGCCTTCAGCTCCAAACATAACCTCATCTGGTACGTCAGTGCCCATGCCTCCAGTTATTTGGGGGTCTCCTTTGTGGCTGCTACAGTCTTTATAGTTATCACAGTGGTCTTGACCTGTCTCCAGCCTCAAATTCATGAACTTCTATTGCTGGAAGGAGGCAGCCCTTTCTAACCAGCCCCCAAGGTCGCAGCTTGACAGCAGGCTTGTGAGTGGGTGTTTAGCACCTTGCACTGGGAGAGGAGCGAAGCCGCAGAAACTAGGTTGGGTTACATTCCAGCCAACTTGGCATTCCTGTGGGGTCAAGGCTGGTTGGTGTATGTCCAGCCATGAACCCAGCACAACTAAAAAGCGTAAAGTGGTGCTTTGCTGTTAGCATTACCCACTGTTGGGCAGGCATCATCAAAAGGTGCTGATCTGCAACCCATGACATCAGTTATCATAGTCTTATGGCTCTGCTATCAGGAGTCTCTTTCCCACATTTCTTCTGAAAACTTGGAGCACGCACTCTCTCTCTCTCTCTCGTACGTTAGAGTCATTGAATGCCATGAAAAGCATTGTCATCTGTCCACTCAAGTCTCAGGTCAAGCTTTGGACACACCAGCCCTGTCCCAGGAAAGCTCATAGTCTACAAGTTCTTGTTTGTTTGTTTGTTGTTTGTTTGTTTGTTTTTCTTAATTGCAGATATCCAAGTTTTTCCTCAAAAAAAAAAATGGAGTTTGACTTTCAGCTCTAGAACACCAATGAGGTCCCTTCTTCTGGACAGATCATCCAAAGTAGAAATCACAAAGGTCTCTCTTTCTGGACACTTGAACTTCATTAGAGACTACAGACGGGGTCTCTAGGAGAACATCAAAGAGGTTGTTCTTGCTGACCCTATCTGAGCTTCACCAAAGCTCTATCTTTAGAACAGCACGGAAGACCCTCTTTCTGGACACCTGAGCTCCATTAGATATTGAAGTGAAATTCTAGTTCTAGAAAACGAAGAAAGTCTCTATTTCTAGATATCTGAGCTTCACTGAAAATGGGATGGATTCTTGAAATTAACACATGACAAAAAAAAAAAAAACACCATACTTCTGGACCTCTGATCAGCACTGGAGATTAGAAATGCAGACTTGTTGTAGGACAAAGCGGTCTTCTGGTGTCTAAGTTTCAGAACCTTGCACCGGGGTTCTAGCTCGAGCGTGTTAGGGAGGACCCTCTTTCTAGATTTCTGTGCTTCTGGAATCTGTGCTTTATCAATGAATAAAAGTACAGTCTTTGTTCTAAAGGCCCCCTCTTTCTGGATAATTGGACATCAACAAAGATTAGAGGTGGAGCTAGGCTTCTGGAACAGAGTGGAAGGAAGTCCCTTTTCATCAAAGGATGGAGATGGAGTCATAGCTTTAGTACATTGTGGAAGTTCTTCTTTATGAATATCTGAACATCATCAAAGGCTGGAGAAAGAGTCCTGGTTCTATAAATTCATTGAGAATGCTCTTTTCTGGACACCTAAGCTTTACTGGAGACATGGAGGCATAGAAGGCTGGAGGTAAAGTCTTGGTCCTAGAAATCATGGAAGACCCTCTTTCTGGACATCTGGACACCATCAAAGGCTAGAGGTGGAGTCCTGGTTCTAGAACATCATGGAGGCCCCCCTTTCTGAACATCTGAGCTTCATCAAAGGCTGGAGCTAGAGTCTTAGGTCTGGAACATCAGAGAAGTCCCTCTTTCTGGACATCTGGACACCATCAAAGGCTGGAGGGAGGGCCCTAGGTCTGGAACATCAGAGAGGCCCCTCTTTCTGGACATCTGGACACCATCAAAGGCTGGAGGGAGGGTCCTACTCTAGAATATCAGAGAGGCCCCTCTTTCTGGACATTTGAGCTTTCATCAAAGGATGGAGGTGGAGTCCCAGTTCTGAATCATCAGAAAGGTCCCTCTTTTTATACATGTAAACGTCCCTGGAGACAAACAAGCCAGAGTCCTAGATCAAGACTACCAAGGTGGTCTCCTTTTCTGAGCTTCTTCAAAAGTCATCGAGATACGGCTTTATATTGTCAACTTCTCTGGGACATTTGGGCTTTATGAGAGACTTGAGATGGATTCCTGGCTCCAGAGAATCTAATAGTTTTCAGGTGTTTAGCTTCACTGGTGACTGGTCTAGACTATGAAAGACTTTCTTTAGACATCAGAGTTCTCTTAGAGGCTGGATCTTGGCACTAGAATGTCAAAGAACTACTTCTTTCTGGACTTCAGGGCTTAACACAAGAGCTAGAGTTAGAGTCCCATCTCTAGAATGTTAAGGAAGTCCCTCCTTCTTGGTTCCTGAGGTCCATCAGAGGCTAAAGCTGGGCTCTGTGCTCTGATATACAAAAAGAACTTATTCTGGATGTCCAAAGTCTGTCAGAGACTGGAGTTAATGTCCTCGCCTAAGGACATCAGCAGGCTTCTTAATCTGGGTATCTTAACTTCACCAGAGGCTGGGCTTGGGACGAGGCTGGACCATAAACACAGGACTCCGCTTAGCGACACTGACAAAAGATGAGGCTTGTTTGAAAGCTGGAGATGAGGTATTTTCTCTGAAATATCAAGAAAGTCTTTCTGGACATTTGGGCTCCATCAGAAGCTGAAGTGAAGGTCTTTTCGGTAAACAGCATTAGGGCACTCACTCTGGAAACCTGAGTTTCATAGGAAGGCTCTGCTCTCCACAGAAAGGGCTCTTCTGGACTCTTGGACAATCTTGACACAATTTCCGGAGGCATGTCTTCTCACTCTTGTCTGCACTGCGACTCATCAACCACACATGCCAGAGTCCCCACCATGGCTGGTATTGGTGTTTCCAAGGCTGGGTCATGGCCAGTTCTTCAAGATGGTGCTTTTGGCAGGGGGAGTAATGGCTGGTCCTGTGAACTTGCAGTTGCATTTGCCTGGTGCTTGTCTGCAAGAATGAGGAAGTGAGGAAAGGAGAAAAGACAAAAAGGGGGAGAAAGAGAAGGAAGAGGAAGGGAAAAGGAGAAGGGAGAGAAGAAAAGGGAAGATGAAGAATCAAAAGAAAAAGGAAAGATGAGTAAGGAAGAGGCAGAGGAAGAATAGAAGTCAGAAGAGGAAGGAGAGGGAGAGAAAGGATGAAAAGAGGGAGGAGAGAGGAGGGAGAGAAGGGGAGGTAGAAGTAATGGCGGCAGCAGCAAAAGCGGCAGTGTTCTTAGAAGATGCTGGTCGTTGCGTGGTAACTGTGGTCGTGGTAGTCATGTGGTAGCTGTGGTGATTAGGGCCATCTTCTTCCTCTTTGTCGGGATGATGTTCATGTCATCTGCTCTAGAGGAGCCAGGATCTACCAAAACTCAGCTCTATTTCCCCTCCCTCTAGCTCCCAACTCCCTCCTCTCAGCTGCTCAGGCAGCCTCACTGTCCCCCCAGCCCCCTCAGAAGTCATGAGGGTAGGGTTCACCTCCCCAAACTCAACCAGCATACCTGATGCCAGGCATCATGATCGTCTGAGCACTCACTCAGACCCATTCAGGAACCACTTTTGTAGAAGCTGTGTTGGCCCAACCCATCTGGGTCATGATGACTCCTCAGCTAGGGCCCTGGCATAGCCCCGGGGAATGTGGAGGGCAAGGGGGGTGCACAGAACTCAGTCCCGGAGCAACATTTTCTCTGGAGCTCCAAGGACCGGAGCTGTGAGCCCCTCAGGCTCCAAAGCCAGACCTCCCACAGTTCTTGCATGGCTTCATTTCCAGAAGGAAACTGACATCCTGGGTTCTTCTAAACCCACCGAACACGGGCCCTTCATCAGGCCCCAGTACGTCCATCTCTTAAGCACACACAGGGTAGCACAAAGGTGACTAGGTAATCTAAGGCAACTCCTCTGCCCCACTACACTACAAAAGGAAGCCCCAGCAAGACACCCACCCTCCCTTGTATTAGTAGCACACCCATCACTACTTTAGTTAAAACAAGAAACATTTATTGAAAGCACCATGAGCCACCAGGCCCCATGCTTCTAAGCACATTGCAAGAGCCTCACAACAGCCCTGTGAGGTAGGAACCTTAGCCCATTTCATAGATGTTGACTCAACAGTGAAGACTCAACAGCCTTCCCCCCAAGTCTCAGGGTCCATGGACAGGGATCAAGGCCACACGCCTGACCCCAGGGTCAGCGCAGTTCATCAGTCAGTAGGTGGGTCTCTCTACTCAAGGGGAGGCCAGGATCCAGAGTCTTGGGTCCAGCATGTCTGTCCCAGAGGAAGTGTGCAAGGCGTGCCCGTGGCTGTGGAAGCTGAGAGAGACACAGCTGCAGATGAAGACCATCTGCCCCCCATCCCCATGGCTGATAAGAGTTTTCATGCACCAGGCAGGGTAGGAACTGGAGGGGACAACCCAGCCCTATACTCAGAAAGCCTGAGTTATATAAAAGGCCCAACTTCTGGGTAGCCATGGGGGTGGGGCAACACCTACCCACCAGCTCCTGCCCTCACTAACCTATTCTAGAATTTTCCATCTTTCTCACACACACATACCCCCCAAGACCTCTAGCCAAATCACCATCCATTAAACCTTGACAGTTTCCTGAAGATCTTGCCCTCCTGGAGGGGTCTTCTAAATATTCTAAATATTCTTCCTAGTCTTGTACCTCAGTGTACCACTTGTACCTCAAAGTCTGCCAACAGAACTGCTGAATCTTAACATTCAAAAGCAAGCCCTTCCTTCTACCTCTGTCCCTCAAGAGCTGGGTAGGTGCTACCCTCCGGCCCTCCACTCTGCCCGAGTCTCACATGGACCTGAAGTTTCAGAAACCAGGGTACATCAGTACCCAGGGCCCAGGGCCACCTCCACAACAGCCAGTATGAGTTAGCAGACAAGAGCACCTGCATTCCAAGCAACAAACCACTCATTTTCTCTCTCTCTCTCTCTCTCTCTCTCTCTCTCTCTCTCTCTCTCTCACACACACACACACACACACACACACACACACACACACACACACACACAAATCTCACTGAATGCCCCAATCAAACCAGGTGGACCAGGTGGGTTTGACTATTTCTAGGATAGGGCAAACAGCCAAGGCCACACGGTCAGCAAGGGGTTAGGATGGATCAGAACCCAGACCTTGATTCTCAGGAGCCACCAAAGGATGGTTGACACCTTTTTTTGTTTTTGCAGGAAGGGAAACTGAGGCTGGGGGTGGGTCAGGTAAGCTGTTCAAGGTTCAGTTGGGAAAAAAAAAAACAAAAACAAAAAAATAAATAAATGAATAAAGCAGGTCTGAAGCCCAAATGGGCAAGACCCTTGGGACCCCTCCCCACCCATGTGACCACGGAACACTCTAAAAATTAAGAATCCAAGGTCTGGGGTCTAATCTCCTCTATCCCCAGTCTGCCAGGTGCTCAAGGCTGTACCCAAACCTCACAAGTCACTTATAAGGCAATGCTGATTGTCACCAATGGTGAGGACAAAGGCTGGGGGGGGGGACAAAATAACCTCCTTTCACCCAGAGAGGGGCCTCAGAGATAATATCGGCACAGCCAAGTCCTCCTTAGTATTGGGAGATTGTCAAACATCTCCTTTACAGCATCACTCAGGCCAGAAGTATCAATGAGGACATTTGAGCCCTCAAAAAGTCTGATCCTAGGCAAAAATATCTCCAAAGCAGGGTTTCTACCAGGAAGGACCCTCTTGCAACTGACTAGATCGCAGGGAAAGCCCTCAGGGGTTCTGCAGCCTTTGTGGACAAGACCCCCTCACAGAAAGACCTCCCACTCGTCCACCTATCCACATCCACTTAGCCTTCCTGACTTCCTGTCATTGGGCAAGTACCAGGCACCCACTACTACAAAAGGCAGGGTGTCACTGAGTTGGAGCGTGCCTAGCGCTTGGAGTTTAAGTACAACAGCTTAGCCAACATCTAGGCGTTCTCTATTTGCCAGACCCCTGTTACTTCCAAGGGACACAAGCTACCTAACAGGCACCCATAAACCTGGCCTGCAAGCAGCCCAAGGGCCATCTAGACAGAGTCAAAATTACCTAAGCAAAGGGCCCTATCCACACGTGCCTACCATGGGACTCCAGAGCACAGAAGCAAAGCTTCCAATGAGTTGTCAAAAACAGGGGATGAACAATAGCAGCCACATAGCAGGCCTTTAACACAGCCCAAGGAAGGCAGAATCAGGATCTAGGTAGTGAGGTTCGATAAGGCAAAGACATGGCGGCCAGGGGGAACAATGAAAACACAGGCTCCTGAACCCAAGGACACAGTGACAACACCAAGGGTCTAAGGGCATCTAGGGCTAAGACACCAGGGCTTTGAAAGACAGAGGCAGCACAAGGAACTGAGAGGGGCAGGGCTTCTTGGAGTGGGCGGGGCTTCTGTGGAGTGGGCGGGGCTTCTGTGGAGTGGGCATGGAGCCAGAGTGGGAACATAAAATGCTACTCTCCCAGATACACAGGATGAGGACCAGGGATGGAAGTCAATGTCATGGAAAGACCCTCGGAGAAAACAAGCCAGGATCCCACCAGACCTTGACTAGGCCACCATGGAACTGGGAGACCTGGAAGGACATAGCCTCCTTACTCCTCCCTTCATGTCTTATCCTGCCAGGAAACTGGGTGGACAGTGGGACATAAAGTAGAGTGGAGACCATTGTGAGTGCCCCCCAGGGTGAGGCAGGGGTGAGCCTAAGAAACTTGGCTTGCTGAGGTGTTGTTTTGGTGGAGTGCAAAGAGTTATTCACATAGGAATGTGAATATTGTCCCCAGCTCTCAGTCTACCTATCAACAGAATGGGACCACAGCAGTCAAGTGTGAGAGACCTAAGCTCAGTCCAAAGCAGAACTGGGTATAGGGAAAGGTAATTTCTCTCATCTCCTGGCAGGGGGAGAAAAGGGGGTGGTAAGGAGAATGACCATCCAGGCCTACCAGCTAAAACTGGAGAGAGGCATAAGAAAGATCTCAAAGATGCCATTCATTATTCGGAAGCCCCTGTATTGACCCTTGGTTCTTGGCACTGGCCCAGGGGTCACATATGCACACGCATCACACACACAGAAACACAAGCTTGAAGAAGCACCTCCCAGCAGAAACCACCCTTTATAAGACCCCAAAGCACAGTGGCCCAGCCAGCTTTGGCCTTCACATAACCAGCAGCATCAGCCGCCATGATGGAAGGAAAGGGAGGGTCAGAGACGCTGACATGCACAAACCCCAGAAGCATTTAGCCAGGACAACACAGCCAGTCACTCTCAGCCAGCTTGGCACACCACATCAACTGCTGGAGAGGCAACCTCAGTGTCCACAGTGACTCTTTATCCAGTGACCACGAATAAAGGCACAGGTTGTGATCCCGGGCCAACCCCATCGCGGTACCATCCCTGGTGACAGCCAGCATGGTACATCATACTGTTACAGCCCTTGGCCCTCACAACAACCCTGTGAGGTAGGCTTGCCAGGGACACACACCTGAGAGAGAAGAAGACTATGGGTCAGAGGGGCAGAGAGACAGTTTAGTGGCCCTATCGGATCACACCTGGGTGAGTCCCAAAAAGAAACAGACTCTCGGCAGAAAGCAGGAGTTCCTTTACTTAGCATGTGAGACAGTGAGGCACTGTGCAAAAGCCCCCTACAACAATGGCTAGTTAACAGGTTAGGGAAGAGAAAAATACAGTGAGGTGATTTGATATGGGTTCAGATACATTCTCCATTAGAAGCCACTGTATGAGACCATCCACATCTGACCCTAGGACCTGTTACAATTGTTAGCTGCCCATCTATCCACACAAATACAACAGAAGGTAACCAAAGCCTCACCCCTGGCCAGGCACTGTGGCAGGCACCAGATCTCAGGCAGTCTGGCCTGATGCTCAAAGTCAGAGAGAGGGCATTGGGAAAGGGATAATGGGGTCTGCCAGAAAATGCCAAGTGCTCCCCTGGGAAGAGCCTTTTGGAAAGGGTTGTAACTTGGTGCCATATACAGGTCTGAGTCAGAGGCTTGGTCCTCGGTCAGAGAGCTAAAGGTATCCCCAATCTCTCCTAGAGGTAGGTGTGAATGTGTCCAAGGGAGGGGGGCAGAAGACAGAGGTACTACCAAGAGTCCCTACTTTATATGAAAATACATAAATTTAACATATGCAAACTATTCCCCATCATACCCAAGAAAGGCCACCTCCCACACCAGACCTAGGGTTCCCAATGCTCTGGCACACCCCCCAGGGACACATACACTGCCTTCTCCAGTCACAGTCAGAAGTGTCCAGTTACACCAATCCTCACAACAGCCCTGAGAGGTGGGCATCACGGTCCCCATCACAAAACATACACTCAAGCTCTTAGATAAGATCTAGTACACAATTTGTCCAGCTCCAGGTCCTGGCCTTGCCAACCCCTACTGTTTCCAGTGGGAAGAGAATTCAGAAGGGACCTGGGCCTCTTCCCTTTCACAGTAGAAAACTAGAGGGAAGCCTAACTAGCCTGGGACCCCATCAAATGCATAGGGTTGAGCTCGGGGTTTGCAAAGTGCCAAGTGCCTTGCTTGCCTGGGTCTGCGAATGGATTATTCAGACAGGACACTGGGACGTGATCCTTGTCACCTGTACAAGCAACCGTCTCCTGCAATTTTCTCTAAAAGGGAGCCAGGCATTAGCTGAGCTCCAAAGTGGCCAGAATGACTCTCAGATCATGCTTGTCGAAGAACAGGGTGTCTCGCAGCCTTGAAAGCCTGCTCGCAGCCAGAGCCAGCTGCCTAATGCTTAGTCCACTCCCCATTTGGGCCTCTTAAGGATTTGGGCTATGATTTCTGAGCACCCAGGGAACACAGTTTGCTGATTACTAATCAACCTAGTTCTGCGAGGAACAAAATCGGAGAGAGTAATCAAGCTTGCACTATAACTCAGGCCTGAAGTTTGAATTGAAATCAAAAAGCTCATCTTATTGGCCACACAAACACAGCTTCTTTACAAATGTCCCCATCTCTTCTTTCAAAGGGCAGTGGTGCAATGAGCCCTTGTGAGCCGGCTCTAGTATAGCACTAGCTATTTTTTTAAGATGCTTGCTGACTGTAAGAGAATGGATGAAGGTGTGAAGGAATGAGCACGTGAGTTACAGCCACTACCATCTGGTTGAGGAAGCTGCAAGGCTGAAGGCAAAGCTCATGACAGGGACCATGCACCAGGCAGGGTGAAGCCTGGGGAGGCAGCTCTGCTATGGTGAGAGGGGTTGGCCCCAGGGTACTCTGGGAACCTGACCCTCCTGGATCACAATAGAGGGGTGTGAGAAGCCTCATGGAGGAAAAGCTGTGGTGATGGGGTCCAGCTGGGACGTGCTCAGAGCCATGACCTAGGAGGTGGAGGCTACGAAAGGGGACCTTGCTTCATGACCACAGCCCATGGTGTCATACAGCTTGCCCAAGGTGAAGGGGTTGGCTTTCAGGAGAGGGGAGGCCCAAAGCACCAGGTCAAGTGATGGACGCCCAATGCATGGATGGATGGTTGGATGGATGGATGGATGGATGGATGGATGGATAGATGGATGGATGGATGGATGGGTTGACAGATGACTAGATGGATAGCTAGGTGGATGAGTAGATGAATCAAAGTCATGTTGAAGTCACCACTGGTTTTCCAAGCTTCAATGTCCAGATAAGCATGGGGTGAGAAGGCTGAACACAGGCAGACACGCTAAGTGCTATAGTAGAGTGGTGGGAGGGTGTTCTGGAAGGCAGGGTGAGCTCTCCTGGAGTACAAGCAGTAACTGCCCTGTGAGGAGGTTGTGAGGGGAAGAGCAGAGACCAGAGAATGGCCTTGCTCCTAGGACTAAACCTGAGGGGGGTCCCATCAGTCCTGAACTAAATTTCCCATTCATTCCCTGAAAAGTCCACAACTGCCACTGAGGTACAAGGGCAGGGCAGAGCTAGGGGATGTGTGAAGACAGATGAGAGAACACTAAGAGGCCAGTTCCTGTAAGAACTGGCTCTAGAGTCTACACTCCCAGGAGTTAGATATATAATCCATCACTCAGGAAGACAAGATGGAGAATGGCCACGCCACAATAGATACAGGGGACAGGTCAGAATTCGTAAGCTATAGAGGAGGGAACCCAGACATAGGCCTAAAATGTTCTCTACCTGCTGGTGCAAAGATATCATCATCCCTATTTCCCAGGGTAAGTAAATTCTAATGTCAAACTACCTGGAAGTCAGCTGGGCCTCCCATACCACCCTGCAAATGTCTAACCCTCAACCAAGATCCTTAAAAAGCCATGATCCACTGGACTTGGACAAACAGTTCACAGAAGATAAGATACAATTTGTTAACAAACATGGGTAGAACATATTCAGCCTTCATTAGTAATTTGAACAAGTTTTACACACGAGAGCATTTCTTAACAGGAGTTGGGCGGGGGGAAGCCAGCAGATATCTTAAATACTAATACATCACCTTAAATGCTAATACATCACTAGACAAGATAAAAATACTGTAAGCTTTCTTAACTCAACCAACAGCCATTCAAACAACCCCCTTACCCTTTCATCCAAGAAGCTCACATCCACAGAGAATCCATCCATCCACTCACCCAGCCATTCGTTCACTAATCCACTCATCTATCCTCTCATCTGCCTACCAATCTTGCATTCGCTGTCATTCACACCTATCCACCCTTCCACACATACCCAATCAACATTCATATACACCCTACAAGAAAGACACAAGCCAGTTCCACAAGCTCCTCACCCTGAGTGGGCTCACAGTCTAGCAGAAAGAAGCAACGTGAAAGAAGAGGGCCATGGCAAGAGCTAGATGTAGGGGATGCTGGGAAAGCTGGTTGTGCAAAGCCATTAGTTGTGATGTCATCGGTAATGTTAAAAAAAAAAAAAAAAAAAGGAGACGATCATGCACCAGCAACAGTCAGATGGGTAGATCATGATGTCATAGCCATTCGGTGGAACCCAAGCAGGTGAGAGAGACCATGGAGTAAAGAAAACATGGACAATGGGATGCTCACTGCGACAGACAGAAAACAACAGAAAAGTAAACAACGCTGATGGGGATTTAAAAATAAAAAGTGATGCTCGTTACATGGGAATAAAAAAAAAACTGCACTCATAAGACAAGAACTTAGAAGGCAGAGAGAAAGATGTGGCCCATGAAGGCGTTGAGGGTGTGGTTTCCCCCTGCTCTGAGTTACAGATCTTTACATTGACAACTTCATCTCAGGAAACACCAGGGCCTTTGGCCCACCTGCCCCTCAGATGGGTTGAAAGTTGCAGGGGGAGCCAGGGAGAGCTGTGGGTCCCAGTATTATCAAAGAAAGGACGTTGTGTTTTGCATATGCGTGTCAATCAAAAGATAAAATTTGCCTTCTTTTTACAATGTTGAAAGAAACGAACAAATATGGCTAAGAGCCCTGAGCAGGCGGAGGTGCTAGGACCCCAACTTGGAAACACATGCAGACCACCCTCCCCACACATGTCCTGGGGAATTCTACAGTGACTCTCAGAACCCCAGAACTAGAGACAATAGCAAGTATTATTCCAGATCTGATTAAGAGTCGCAGACTCAAAACCAAACCGCTGCAGCTACCCTTCCTGATTCCCAAGGTGACACAGCAAAGTCACCTACCCAAGCCCTCCTGCCCTCCAAGGCAGCAGCAGGTCCCACGGACCCAAAGTAACCCCTGACACCCCCTTCAAATCTCTTGGCATGAACATTAAGACGAGGCCTACCTAGAGTACACCCCAGTGCTGCCCTATTCATACTATCTTCCCACTGGTAGCTTCCATGTAGCCCCAGCATTCTCCTCCTCACCCGATCCCACATCTGCCCTCTTCTCACCTTGCCTGACTCCCTAAACTGCACACGACCCCCATGCAAAGAAGACCCTTCTGGCCTTTTCCTTCTGAGCATCTCCACCCGCCCCCTCCTCTCACACGGTCACTCAGACTGGTGTGGACAATCTTCCGGAGCCAGGTCAGCAGATGTCCCAAGGATGATAGGCGCCGAGGCAGAGCCTGGAACCCCAGATTCTGAAACAGGAGGCCATCAGACCCCTGCGGCCCCAGCTCCACGTCAGGCCCACGTGGCGTTGCTCACGTGGCCCAGACACGTGGTGCTGGGGGCACAGAAGGTGGCTTCTGACAAGGTTAGTCTGTGTCTTCCACGATCGGAGGCTGGGCCATCTATCCAGGGCCTACACTAAAGAGCTAGGAACTAGAAGCTAGAAGCGGAGGTAGGGAGGGCCCATCTTCCTTCTTCAGCCATCTCAAAAAACGCTTCTTCCAGGGGCCCCTCCTCCTTGCTGGTATCTCAGACCCTCAGCAACTCGGGTAGCAGCAGCCCCACCCATTCCCAACCTTCCGTGCCTTCTCTCTACGGAGCCTGCGCACTGAGCTCTCACCAAAGCTCCTTTACTATAAACCTATCTGTCCACCCTGCTTTCAAGTCTGCACATGCTCCCTGGATCCAGCCAAACTACTGTCCTCCTGCTTGGGCACCTAACAAGAATCTGATTTGGTTTGGTTTGGTTTGGTTTGGTTTGCTTTGGTTTGGTTTGGTTTGGTTTGGTTTGGATTTTAGTGCCCCCAATAGGAATTGAGAAGTCAAAGAAGGCTGTGACTTTTTTTTTTTTTTTAATGGCCAGACACAAGCATACAACACACAACCCTACATATCTTGTCCACAACAGAGAAAGAAAACAGGACAGAAGCAGGACAACTCTCCGGGTCTCCCCCAGCAGCCCATGAGGGCCAATAAAAAGACAGTTCCAATCCACAGTACAAACGCGCATTTTACTGGTTACAGAACACAAGGTTTAAACATTCTGGAAGAGGGGCCTTGAAACGGGTTCCAGAGGTGGCATATATGTCTAGGAGCTGGGACCCAGGATCATATATGAAAACCTATGTAGAGATAACCCTTGCTAGTACTCTGAACTGAGATAGGCTTGATCTCAGAGAGCTTCATGAACAAAAATACTTGCTTCACCCAGGGGCTCTTGAGCCTCTGGGCTTCCAGGTCACATTGGCTTTGTCTGCACCAGACCCTGGGTGTAAGTCACACCTCAAGATGGTATGATGCAGGCAAGGCCTCCTATCCCCTCACCGCCTCCTGCCCTTTGGCTGGCTAAGCCCCCTCACATCAGGATCAGAAGGGATCCTTTCCCAGGGAGGAGTCAAGGTACTCACTGGGCATAGCGCCCTTATTCATAGAACCATCTACAGGCCCCAGGCCTGAGCCCTTCCCTCCTATCCTATGGATAGAGCACTATGCAGGGATGTGTTTATGGAGTGAAGATGTGACAGACAGTGAAATGCCCCCGGACCCCCAGCAAGCAGGAAATGTCAGTGATGATCCAAGGTTAGGGACATCTCAGCTAGCTGCTCCCAGTCATTTAGGCTGTGTGGAAGCAGCCTTCGGGAGTTAAATAGCTATCTGTTACTGATCCCAGTGGGCGTTTAGCACATGCAAGCCCCTCCCTCTCTCCCTGCTCCCCCCCCTCCTCTTTTCCTGCTACATTGTAACCATCTTCTCTTCCTTCACAAAAGCATTAAGATTTGATTCCTTTGGGGGGCAACAACAGCACAGTTTTAAGTAAGACATAACCTCTTGGAGCCCCCACTTTATAAATCCCTCTTCCTTTTCCCCATGTAGCTTTTAATTCCTTTCCTATCCATCTGCCCACCCACCCAGACCTCCGCTTTCTTCTCCAGCCCTGACAATCTCAGTGAGCAGAATAGAAGGAGGAGTCCTGAGCCCAGCCGGGTCTCTGCCCCATCTCTCAGATCTCGTTTCCCTTCCTCGTCTTTCCTCTGCCTTAGTTTGGATGGGTTTTTTTTTTAATCTATTAATTTCCTGTGAACATAATTGTATTACACATGCGAACCAAACATCGCCTCCCTCGTGTATCTGGGCTTGCAATCTTCCCCCTCTGTCTGGTCACCTTTTACATTTAAGTATTTACTGTTATTTATGGCCCTCCGCTGCATGTATTTTATTACAGCAATGGAAGGTGCAGCCTTGTTTGGGGGCCGTGGTGTTCCTCGATTTTTCACGCATTCTTTGAAAGGTATAATGTATTTATCTATTTAAGGACTATGCATGGGAACTCATTATTGTTTCTGTCCAGACAGCCTCTCTTAATTACCCATTTATCATGTTGCTCGTTTTATTGTCTTCTCTCCTTTTTTTCGTCTCTCTCTCTCTCTTTTTTTTTTTTAATTCTCTCCATTCTCCCTCCCCGTTAGAACCTGGGTCTGGATTACCTCATCGATCTTTAGGATTAATGAGAGCCTCCTTATTAATCCTGGTGGATGTTCCTCTTCCGAGGCACCCACAGATCGCTTCCTCTCCTTGCTACTTTCTCATTTCCTCCCCCTCTCTTGCATTTTCTCTCACGCCTTTCCCTTCTCCTCTTCTCCCTGCATCTTCTCACTACGGGACCTCAGGTGCCCCGGATAAGATGAGCAGAAGTCCCATGGGCCACTCCTTCCAGGCTGCTATGACCACTTCCATGTCTAATTCGTTCCTGTGCGCTCATTCACCCTTTCTGTCACTCTTTTATTTCAATATTTATTCTTTTATTTATGGACCTCAGGTGCACAGATTTAGATTAAGCATGATCCGAGGGTCCCAAGCCTTCTCCAAATGGATCTGCCTGAAGCTCTTTTGTTATTTAATCCCCTGTGCTGGTGCTTGGGTTCAGGAGACATTTAGTTATCTCAGGAGCCCGGTTTTGAATTAAGCATAATTCTCACTGCGCTCTCTCTCTTCTCTCTCTCTCTCTCTCTCTCTCTCTCTCTCTCTCTCTCTCTCTCTCTGTGTGTGTGTGTGTGTGTGTGTGTGTGTGTGTGTGTGTGTGTGTGTGTGTGTGTCTGTGTCTCTCATCCCTATATGCCCTTCTCAGGCACAAGTCTCCATGTATATTCATTATGCCCTCAGCCTTCTCGAGCGTCTGTCTGTCCTGCCCCTCTTCTGTATGTCTTCCTTTATCTCTTTTGTACATCTTTTATCCCTTACACGGCTTGAGCATCACGGTGATTTACTCAAGTCCCCGCTTCTAGGGCCACTCCTAAACTTGTTTCTTTTCTGTGTTTGCTCTTTCCTTGCCTGACCCACCCAACAGATACGTCTTCACCGCATTTAAACACTTATCTATGAGCTGCTGTTTCCCCTCGTGTTCATCTAAATCTTTCCTACGTCTTCCTTCGGCTCTATCTTCCAACTGATCTAGCTCTTTGTCCCCAAATCATCAACAACAACATTTTACAGCCTCCGGGCTATAATTTGGTTTCCTGCGTTTGTCTTGCAAGGCAGAGGAGATAGAACCAGAGCTTGGCACATGCTAGGCTTCACACACACACACACCCCCGCCCCAGCTCCGGCCCATCCCTGGGCCTCAATTTTGAATTAATATGGATGAGTTGTGTTAAACAAGCCCCTCTCCTAGACTTAATTGTCTCACTTATTATCTTCTGCGCCCCTTTTCATCTCTCCCCCACCTTATTGTCACTTTCTATCACTCCCTCGCCCGCCCTTTCATTCCCGGGAGATCAGGTGACCCTGGGGCTCCTCAGCACCCTCCCCCCAGAGTGAATGCAAATCTTTTTTCTCATCCATTCATTCTACTCTCTCATTCTACTCTCGGGGGCTTCCATTCAGTCTTTCTTTCCATTTCAATACTGGTCTCCGCACTTCCAGAGGGCAGGTGCATCTAATTGGAGACATCATAATCTGCTATTAATGGGCCTCCCCTCCACTGCCCCATTGAAGCCCTCCCTGATATCTTGAAGCCTGAAAGGTCTCTTGGTCGGGTGGGTCGTCGTCCATCTCAGAAGCACAGATGGGAATTAACCAATCTGCTGACACAGCCTCTCATCCTGTCCCTAGCAGGGCTCTGTCTTCTAGCTACATTCATCTACCTATCTGTGGGCCTATTATTACCTTTCTTCTCCTCCTTTGTGTCCCTGGCTGTCTTTCTCAGCTGCACTGGCTGGTAAATCGGGTCACCTGCAAACATCCCTCCACAGGACTGCACTTCCTATCGCTTTCTCTCCTCTGCGCCTTTCACAACTACCATCCTTTCTGCCGGCTTGCCTTCTTTTTAGTGTTTAAGCCTCTGCTGGTAGAATTAAGTGGTCAGATTGTGAAACCTAGCTAAAGACTCCCCTGAAGCTCCTCATCTATCTGCTCTTCTCTGTCTCTGTCTCTCTCTGTGTCTCTCTGTCTGTCTCTGTCTCTTTCTCTCTCTGTGTCTCTCTATATCTCTCTGTCTCTTTCTCTCTCTGTCTCTCTATATCTCTCTGTCTCTGTCTCTCTCTGTATCTCTCTGTCTGTCTCTGTCTCTATGACTCTCTCTGTCTCTCTATCTCTGTCTCTTTCTCTCTGTCTCTGTCTCTCTGTCTGTCTGTGTCTGTCTCTATGTCTGTCTCTATGTCTCTCTATCTCTGTCTCTCTGTGTATGTGTCTCTGTCTCTCTTTGTCTCTCTCTGTGTATGTGTCTCTGTGTCTGTGTCTCTCTCTGTGAGTCTCTCTGTGTCTCTCTCTATGTCTCTGTCTGTGTGTGTCTCTGTCTCTCTGTCTCTGTTTCTCTCCCTCTGTCTGTCTGTCTCTCTCTCTTCCCCCTCCCCCTTCTCTCTCTCTCCCTCTTCCTCTCTGTCTTTTTATTGTTTCTCATGCATTCTCACTTTCTTACTTGCTGTCTCTCATCCCCTTGGAGCTGGGGTACCCCAATGCTAACCCAGCTGGGTTCTCCTTGCATGTTCACATATCCCCTTACGTGCTTAGATTTTAGGCATCTTGTTTGTTTTCTCTCTTTCCTGCTTCCTTCTCTCTCTCTGATCCCACCGTCATCTATCTGCTTATATTAAGGGGACTCGAAAACCTCAGAGCTGGTTTGGACAACTCTTCTTCCCCTTCCTTCTGTCCTTTAGGATTCCTTCAATTAAAAAAAAAAAAAAAAACCCTCAGGTTCATGATGACCCAATAGCTATCAGCTAGTCATTTTATTGATTTACATATCGACTGACTAGGCGCCAATGAGACCGGACGATGACTGCGTGCTCCCCCCTCAGTTGCTTCCTTCCCTTCTGTACCTGTTTGTTCCCTACCCCTTCACGCTGCTTTCACTTGCCCAGCCAAACATGCATTATGTGATGTAACACACACCAGTGAAACAGCTTCCCGACAAGAAAACCAGAGCGCCCGTGCCCTCTTGGCCCTTCTTACTTCCTCCCACCATGTTAAGCTCTAAAGTGTACAAACCTATAGCCCAGAAACACACACAAATGGCAGATGTGGTGCAAACACAGCATATGTTCTTTTACTACCAGATTCTCCCAGGGTTTACCCTAGACATACAAGGAGCAAATCTGAGACTAGACCCCTCCTTCCCCAGACCCCCTTGGCTGGGTAGACACTTCCCTTTCTGCCCCTCTGGGCCCCAGTGAATGGCCATCCCCATGAGAAACCTGTTTCAAGACCCCAGCATACATAGAGATACAAACACAGTACAGCCTTCCTGGTGGGAAACGACGGAACAGAGTTCATTTGTAAATAGGTGGCTTTGTCTACAGCAATATAAAAATATTTTGGCCTTTCAAGACAGATACAAAAGAAAGTCCCCATTACCGTCCCCAAGTGTCTCAGTCCTAAACAATAAGGAACTTGAAGAGGTTTCGATGGAAACTTTGAAGACAGAAAACCTGCCCATTATGCTTTCCAGACATTTCCAGGGGGTGGGCTCAGGTCATGGAGGCTTGAAGCCTATTTGAGGAGCTGGTCTCTCGGACTGCATTTTCTCCTCAGCCCTTTGAAGGCCTCGGCTCAGAAGGGCGCTTCCAATCCTAGTCAGTACAAGAGCCAGAGGGAGAGTCCGCAATGAAAGGCCCATTCATTTGGAAGAGTGAAAAAGGAGAAATTCTTTTGGGGTCCCACACTTGAAGCTGCCTATAGAATTCTTTTGAACAGACAACACTAGGCGGATGGAGGCTCCCATCTTACAACACAAGCACCAGGTCAGCCCTTGACTTGGCTCGCTGGGCAAACCACCCCCAGCCACCCCCATCTGCACAGGCTGCAGCACGGCTGAGAGGGTACTTTTGGTGGAGCCCCCACCCAATCAGCCGTCAAGTACGCTCACTGTACTCTAGCCACTTACGATTTACAGTTGGAAGGTCCTATGGGCAGGCTCTGTGTCCGTGTGTCCAGGGTCCCACGCAGGATTCCAGGTGATGACGATGTTGGCTAAAAATCAGAAAGCTTGCAGTCACAGGGTAGAATCCTACCCAGGAAAGAAGGTACAAGGAGGGGGCTGGCAAAGAAAATCACGAGGATGGCTTACAGCAGGGGCTCTCTCGAGTTCAACAAATATTAAATCCACAGAGACTAATATCCCTCTGTTCAACCAACTCATTCCATGCTCACCCCTACCAGCTACCTACGAGGGGATAGCGCATATACCAAGAGCCTTGGTACTATCCTGCATGGTGGACTAGGAGCTGCTATTTAAAAAGCAAAGACTCATGGATGCTGTAACTATAAAATGCAAACTTATACCTACTGAGCCACCCATCCCCTGGTAGACAGAGCTTTGCAAACACCCTGAAGGTAGGGCACAGGTTGTGCCCAGGGACAAGTCAGTGAGCCAGCAAGACTCAGCATGGGCCAAGCTTGGCAGAGGCCAGGATTCCAATACATGGGTTATGCTAAGACGATAGGGATTTCAGTGGTCCCTGTCTTGAACAACCATTGCACACAGGCACACAGACAGAGAGAGAATGACAGGTGACCCCTCCCCATGGTACCCAGGCAGATACCTCTGAGCAAACCATGTCACAAGAGTATAAGGGACCCAACAGAATGCCAGCACACAAAGTCTTTACAAGTCCAGGGTTTACCTCAAACATGAGGTTAAATATCACGGGACAACTACCAAGGCCCACAAAGAAGTACAACATAGAGCCCAGCCTCCTGGTAGGGATGCCGTTCTACTACCCAGGCGTCAAGGGTTATCCAATGGCAAGACAATAAAAGCACTATGTAGGCACAGCATGCTAACGAAGAGGCAGGGTGACTCAGTTTTCATTTTAATTGTATTTTCGAAATTGGTCCTGATGTAGCCCGGACTGGCCCTCCTGCCTTTACGTCCCAAGTGCTAAGGTTACAAGCGCGCACCACTGCACATGGTTTTATTTGGTGCTGGGGACTGAACCCTAAGGCTTCTTCTCTGCTGGCTGGCAAACATTCCACTAATGGAGCTACACCCCAACCCCCATATTCGCTTGCCTTGAGTTTTCTACAAACTCAAAGTGCTGGAGAAACCAACAACAGCAACAGAACAAAAAAACAAATGAAACGAAAACAAAATGACCGATCGAAAACATGTTTTAAATGAGTTGACTTTTAAAATGTCTTACTAGCGTCTGGGAAAGGTCAACGTATGTGGCCAAGGGGGAGTCAAAAGGCCGTGTCTGTAAAGTGGGGGGCCTCTGGGATGTTACAGACTGAGCTGCATAGAATGGAGGGACCTGACGAACACCTAGTGCAGGCTGCCAGATATATCTGCCCTGCTGGCTCTCCAAGGACTCTCTACGCTATCCGTACTTCAACTTCCACAGACAAGTTTCTCTACCTATACCCCCTCATTCCCAGATGGCTCTCTAACTGAGGGACCCCAAACCCTGCCAGGGCACAGTGAGGACACAATTCTTATCTCCAAGCCTCCCACAAATACCTTGTCTGGCCTGCGCTCCCCAATCCCAACTCTCCTATAACTGCCCCAATCTGTGTCTTAAAAATAAGTGTGCACAGGACAACTGGATGATTTGGGCAAGCCAAACGCTATTGGTCATCTAAGGTCAGGCTACCTAACTGCATACTGAATACCCATCTCCCCATGACCCCTGATGGGTGGGGTGGCCATTCATCATAAGCACGGTCCCCAGGTGACCACGAGACTGCAGACCAAGAACACACAGCAAGACCAAAGACGATGCTGTTTCCTTGCAGGAACCTGAGCTGGGGCCTTGTCTCTACCACTTGTGTTTTCCTCTGTTTTGTTTTTAATGGCAGGGAGGTAATCAGAAGCAGCCCAGGGCATCTGGGTTTTTTCCTGCCTCTCCTCCAGGCCCCTGTGGACCCTCGGCGCGCCTGACTGTCCTTAATGAACTCGGCATGCAGTCCCCAGGCTGCTACGTTTGCACGAAACCCTGGCAAAGTCGTGCCTCGGTTTGAAAGCTGCGTGTACCAGCTCCAGGTCTGCGTGATGTATTAATAACAAGAGAGTGCGGGGCTGGAATCTTAACAAATGTCAGAAAAGCTGCAGAGATGACTCACTGGAGCCAAAGGAAAAAACAAGATTTTATAGAGTCCGCAGGAACCACTGTCACAGATGGCTGATGGAAGACCTTGTAAATGAATGTGCCCTGAGCTCATGCTACACATATAAAATGAGGGCGGGAGCCGTAAGCGCAGCCCCCATGGCTCAACAGGATTAGAACATCCTAACTCTGCATCTTGAGATAATTTTTTTTTTAAAGTTTCTCTCTTCCGGAGGCACACAGGACCTAACTGATCTTGTTTGGGGCACAAATATCTCACCGCCGTTTCAAACAGAGGAAAAACGTCAAAGGACTATTTTTACTAAGATGTTGATCTCAAGAAATAGTCTGCAGTTACACGAAATGATCAGCCTTTCCCGCTCCCTACCTGTTGAGAAAATACTACGCTCTTGCAAGTTCCCCTGACAAATGTAAGCTCTTTGTAGAGCTAATTTCCTGTACCTTTGTTGAGACCCAGGCCCTGGACATTAGGGGCCCATTTATGAAAATGGGAGTGGTAATTGGGACATCTTTTGAAACCATGTTCCCCTTCTCCACATCGGGCCCCCATCAGCCCTCTAATTTGCGTTGGTCGGGTTACAGAGGATGTTTATATATGCCTCTTCCTGGAATTTCACCTCTTTGCTTCAGGAGTAGGCAATTAGAGCGAATTAGGACCTATTTGGTCCATGTTTACCCTTAATGGATAGAAAGGCTGAAGCAGCCTTGGGAACACAGTCTGTCAGTCTAATTGAAGCTGGCAATTTTTTGATTCCTCGTTCCGGCTCGTAGGTATTGTAGCAACCAAGGTCACAAAACAAAAGCCGCAGTCCACCACGGTAATGACGGGCACAGACTGACAGAAAAGGTCTGTGAGCTCCTGATTACTGTGCTGAGGTCCAGAGTCAGACAAAGATGAGTACAGGGGGGTGGGGGATAGGGGAGGGTGGTTACCGCTCACTTTTTTTACGAGTTGCTACCTTGGGTGGCTTCAGCTAGAAGTTCTTCCCTGAGTGAGCCAGGATGCCAACCAGGGTGATGCCAAGTGCCTCTTGACAAAAGGGTGCACCATGACCCCTTGGGAACAGCACCTCTGGGCACATCCTCCTGTCAGGGAAGTCATGGGTCTACTCTCATTACACAAGGGATGCTCTCTGGCCCAGAAAGGGTTTCCCAGCCTGGCCTGTAGAATGTTTGAATAAATTCCCTGTAATAAGTAAGACCTTCACCACAGCACGTGGGGCAGCAACGGCCTCCAAGAAAAGACCTGTGATTTCTAAAAGCTGTCCGTGAGGAACTAGCTGAGCTCTGAGACACCCCTGACCATGCTTGTCACTCAGGAACCTGTAATCAGCAGCCCTCACCCAGGGGCCCTCTGGAATCTCCAGCCCCCTCATCTCTAAAGCAGGGAAGAATTAGAAACAAGGCTGCCAAGGAGTCTGCCGTGCCAAAGACCCAAACTCCAAAGGCTCAGGTGACTACAGACCCGCACTCCTCATCACAGAGATGGAGAAATGATGACCCTGAGGGCTGAAGGCAAGGCTGAGATCACACCCACAGGCAGGGCTGACAAGGGGCTGGGTTCCTCCAGACAGCTGCCTCTCCAGGACCCAAGGACCCATTCTGAGCTCTGGCCACTGAGCGCCTGACAGTTTCTAAGGAGGAATAGGGTGGTCTACCAGAAATCTAGAGGAGGTTAAATGGGGACTGTATCTCATTACAGAATGGGTACAGTTAGGTTCTGATCTCATTTTACAGACAGAGAAACTGAGGCTCGGAAATGGTGAGTCACAAAGACTCCAACCATGACTGAGAACCAGGACTCCTTCTCCTAGAAGGGACTTTTGCCTTGGGCCAGTCTAGGAAAGTAGTGGGACAACCCCTGGGCAGGGGTGTGGCCACTCTGACCTCTTCTGCTCTACGTCCCTAACCGTACATATCTGCCACACCAACTACATTTCAGACCCCTACCCCCTCCCTCTCCAGTTTCCTAACCTTGGAGAAACTGGCTGCCTATCCACTTACAGGACGTGCTGGAAAAGGAAAAAGAAAAAAAAAAGCCACACAGCTGTGGTCCCTGGTGGCCAGAAAAGACATGTGCTTACTCTTTGGCCCTTCCACCATCCTCTTTCCCCAACTTTCCATTCTGGACTATCTCTTGGCCCCATTCTGTCTTTAAAGCATCTTTTGGGCTTTGGGCCCAACGTGATCACATCCTTGCCTATAGTTAATCCTATGGCTCTATCCCAAGAGCCTTATGCAAGTCTAGCCCGAGGAAGGACAAGCTCAAGGGTCCCCAGGGTCAGACAGTGGGTGGGTGACTACGTGGGGTGACTACAGCAGGGGTCTGCTTCTAGGTGGAACACACACAGAGAGAGAGAGAGAGAAAAAGAGAGAGAGAGAGGCCCCACACAGCACCCTGGGAACACACACACCATGTCGAGTAGGTAATTGAGGTTTACTTCCTTTCATATGAAGAAAGGACACCTTCCATTGACAGGAGCCATTCACAGGACCTGGGAAACTCATCGAGGCTAGCTCTCCCAATTATCCCCAGGTGGCTGTACTCCATGGGGCTCCCCCACATTCCTTTCTGCCTGAGCCTTTGTTTCCAGCTGCAGCGGGCCTCGGAGCTCCCAGGCTAAGAGTCTCCTCCTTAAGCCCCAGCCAAAGACCCTATTCACTGAGAGAAGAGAAGGCCAACTCAAGGTGGTGGGGAGCCAGGCTCTGGGGCCCCTCTCCCAGGCTAGGGGAGGGAAGACCTCACCATCTGCAATTTTCTCTTAAGCCCAAAGAAACTAGAGAGCAATTAAGAAAGTCAAGACTGTACCCTCCACCCTTGTTCTCGCCTTAATTAATTCCTCTCCCACACACATCCTGCTTGAGTTGGAGGGTGGGGGCTACTGGCCTCTGTCACCTGACACCTGCCCTACACACACACACACACACACACACACACACACACACACACACACACACACACTGGACTTGGGGATGAAGAGAGATGAGAAAACAAACATGGACAAAGCCTCTGAGAAGCCCGACTAAAGCTACCAGATTCCCAAAGGAAGAAGAGGCAGGACCCCATACATTGGCCTCAGGGCCCGACAATCCCAGAACACACCAGACATTTGCATCAAAGATGGAGGCCTAGGACCCCCTCTCCTAACATTGTTCTGCTCTGTAGCCCTGTTGCTGCCCAGAAGGAAATACCATCAGAGGCTCCTAATACCCCCCCAAGTATCCCTAACTCCCACAGGACTAATTGTTCTTTGCCACAAAGGCAACCTCACCCTGAAACAACCCTTTCCTCAGAAACTTAGAGAGCCTGAGGTGTCCATGAGCAGCCAGGGTTTATTCAGAGCCATCCACCACCCACACCAGTATCCATCTCTCTCTCTCTCTCTCTCTCTCTCTCTCTCTCTCTCTCTCTCTCTCTCTCTCTCCTCTCTCTCTTACAGAGACCCCTGTGCTTAAGTAGACCCCACTCAGAAAGACCCAGTTCTAGAATTTTCCATCTTCTCTAATTAGGGATGGGATCTTAAACCTTACTTTCCTCCTTCTTTTGTCTGAGAAGGATGGGGCTCAAATAGGCAGAAGAGGGGGTAGCTCTCTGGACTCATTCACACCCTGTTAAATTCCAGTCGCTAGAGAAGAAAGGGCTCCCAAGGCAGCCACCCCTACCCACTTCCTCCAGCATGGCTTCTTCACTGTCTTTTACTGTCCACGGCTCTGTAACCTTTGAGGGCCTTAATTTACCTCCCTCCACAACCCCTTGGTGTGATACCCCTTTCTCTTCATTAAGCAGCTCATCAAAATATGGGTAGAATTTTTTTTTCATTCTAAGAAGTCAGATTGTTCATAAAAAAATTAAAAATTAAAAAAAAGATGTAAGTTACTTCATGTAAATGAAAGAATAAGAAACATATGCATCCTGCTGCCCCGAAGTCTTGCCAGGTTTTGACATCATTTAGAGAAATGTACTTTCGAATACATTTGGGGTTTGAATCACACAGATCAGGGGCCCTGAAAACTGCAGCCAGCAACTTGCAGGCGGGAATGTGTAAGCAAAACCAGCCCCCTCCACCAGTAACCTCTGCTTAAGTCGGGCATCCCCTTCCCACCCCTGGGGCAGATGGACAGGCACTCCCTCGGGAAACCGGGAAACCGCTATCTCTTCCCACAATCTACCCTCCTCGTGAATCACTGAGTTAAAAAGGACTGGGGGTGGGGGGAGCTAAGTGCCTCCTATCACCATGGCAGAGGACCAAAGACCACCTCCCATCTTCCCACCAGGTGACAAGGTCCCTGTGCCCGCTCTTTTAGCAATTCAGGGCTCATTTCCACCCTTTATGACTCAGGGATTGCCCAAAGCATCAAAAAGAATTTTCCAGAAAGCCATCATTTCTTTTGATTCTCACAAGTGCCAGCATCTCTCGTTCCTAAGACTCTAATCCCAGAGGCTAGTGGACCGTATATTCATTCAGAACCTAGTATATTCTTCCTTGTTTTTAAACCTAATGCCACCCAAAATCTACCAGAGATACCTGCCTGAGATTTTAGCTTCCAGTCCCTGAAACATCAGTCAATCAAAGTGTGCCTTCCTGTGAAGCCTGTTCCTGGATCCTGGGAGGGTAGGTGGGGCTGGCTGCAGAGTGTGGGAGTATTCTGGGATACGTGGGCATATCGGTCTCATGGTTGGGTCTGTTTGGCCTCGTCTTAACCTAGCCTAACCTCTTGGCTCAGTCTACCCCCCCCAAGTTCCGGGCTGTCCCTAATGAGCAAGCTCAGAGCTGCAAGCCCTTGGCTCAGCTCAGACTACCTACCCAGTGGCTTTGTCTAAGCTCCGGATTTGATGCCCCTGGGAGCTGGTATCCTGCCCTAAGCAAGCTTCCCCTCCCAGCCCTGCTCCCTAGCCACGTCACCATGTTTGCAGGTTGCTCAGTAAATGCCAGCTACGGAGTAAATGTCACAAGGCAGAGCCTTCCTGATGCCCTAGGCACACACTCCCTGCTCGCTCCAGCATGCTGGGCTCTCTAGAGAGGAAAAGCAGGCAGGCAAAGGCCAGGCCTGGGTGCTTGGCCCCCTCTCGTAGTTAGGTTTTGTGTAATAATAACAGGATCCCATCCCATTTCCACTTCGGAGGGGGAAAGGCGGAGCCGTAGAGGAGTCAGGTATGAATCTCATTTAATGAGAGAATACTGTGGAAGCTGCATCCAAATCAGAGATACCATGGGAAAGATAAGCACCCCACCCTCAGTCCTCAACCAGGCTGGCATGTTAGGAGGAATCTTGAGACAGGACATGGAGTTCAAGGTGTCCAAAAAAGTGGCAATGGGCCAAGGTCAGACCTGGACACAGTCAAAGTGCCCCAATGTCTCACGCCACCCCAAGTGGGGCAAAGCAGGAGGAACCCTCCTCTCGAAGCCACTTTGATGGCTGCTCTGTTCACCTGATCCTTCGACCCTGTGAAAAAAACCTGGTCCTACCCCGCCCCCATTACCCACACGAACAAGATTTCAATGGCTCTATGAATATACATTCTGATTAAATGAACTAACCACTCTTTGTGGTTCAAAACCGTGAGAACACATGATGAAGTCTTCCGTGTCGTCTCCACCATTACTGTGTTACAGCAGTGTCAGAGGGGAGGAAAAGAAAGTCACCCTCGCTCCAAACCACCATTTCACGTGAGAACATTGTCAAAGTGCCATGTGTGCAAGGCTGAAATTCTCATGGGAACAGAATTGCCATGGCCATGGGAGAAATGTCTCCCCGCCAAGGGTGGATAGACATCTGTGTCCACATCTCTGAATGGGAAAAGGCCAAGGGCCTGTGGATTCACATCGTGAACATTAACATCATGAACATAGTCAGTCAGGCTGACTGTGTGCCTACTGTGTTTCTTTTCCTGGACATTTCCAGGAGTGTAGACTATGTGTGACCTATCCCCACTTACCGTCTCTGGTCCCTGCTAGACAGGGACCAGGATGGACTCCCACACGTGCTGTCTCGTGGTAACCGTCTCAGCTCCGGGCAGTGTCCAGGCATCCAGGTTCCGAGGTTAAGGCGAGAAGCTTCATCAGCTGCACCCCCATGTATTCCTTCTTGAGTGAAGATGTAGTGTCACTGAATTCTAACAAAGTTGTGTTTGTCGACGCAAGAGACTCACCCTATTCCAGGAGGGTTGCAACGTAAGGATGTGGAGTCCTCGCGCTGGGCGTCCTGGGGTCCTCGCGCTGGGCGTCCTGGGGTCCTCGCGCTGGGCGTCCTGGGGTCCTCGCGCTGGGCGTCCTGGGGTCCTCGCGCTGGGCGTCCTGGGGTCCTCGCGCTGGGTGTCCTGGGGTCCTCACGCTGGGCATCCTGGGGTCCTCATGTCCTCTCTTCTTCAGCCAGCACGGCCGGTGGGCAATGCCAGCTTTGAGGAAAGGCAAAAAATTAGAATTCCTACAAAGCAAACATCCTGAAAGAAAGAAAAGCCACCTGTACTCACACGCATGAAGACAGGCAGCGGCCTCACCTGCTCTTCTCTGGAGATGGGCAGCTCGTGGAACCTGAGCACAACAGGAAATGGCACAGGAAGACGCGACGGGCCTGGATAGTAGCCCCCAAAACAACACCAAAAGGTCAGCAAGGGGCCTAGGAGGGCAGAGCCATGAACTCTCAAGGACACGGTGGTGGTAAGTGTGATAAACACCCACCAGGGTAGGGCGACGACTTTGAGTTCGACGAAGCCGACGATGGGATCTCCAGGGCCAGCAGGCCAAGGCATAAACCTGTTTTAAGACCCTGGTCACTCAGCCCCTGGAAACTAGGCCCACGGGAGATGAAGAACCAGCAAGGGATTGTCCAACAGGCACGGGGAGGCTGTTGGCAACTGAGGTGAGTTTGGGGAGGTGGAGGGAGGTGGAGGGGATGGAGGAAGAGCACAATGGTATGGGGACCTGATGGCAAGGCTAAGGGCAGCGGGTGGGCCAGGTTAGCCACAGTGTGGCTTTAGCAAGGGAAGCCAGACTTTAAAGCAGGGGTAGGAGTGGCTGAAACCCGAGGGAGAGGTTGGAATAGGATGACCCAGTGACACCGAAGCACAGGTGGGTGTTAGGGAGACACCATGGAATAAGGCTATGCAAGCAGAATGCCAAGTGGGCGATGAACCCTGGCACTGTAGAAGCAGGGGGGAGCCAGCAGGTAGAGAAGAGCAGGTGGGCAGCCAGGCATAGGCGGGGCCTGCACATGCTCTCTAAAGGCTCCTGACATGGGACACAGTCCCCAGCCATAATTGGGGACAAAAAAAACGGCTGGACTGAGTCCCAGGGGGAGGAACAAACTGTGGAAAGGGTCCAAAAGCCTCAGACCCCCATCCATCAACCTATCAAGAGGGAGACCTGTGTGGCCAGGACAGGCACATCACAGCTGTTCCTTTTGCGTTTGCCTCAGCCCTAAGCTGCGGGGGACAGTAGCCCGTACTCAGCCATGAATGGGGGGATGGGGGGGAGGCAGAGAGGGGGGAGGCAGAGAGGGGGGAGGCAGAGGGGGGGGGGAGGCAGAGAGGGGGGGAGGCAGAGAGGGGGGCAGGGCCCTGGGGGTGGGCAGGTCTGCACAAAGGCAGGGCAGGCAAACCAGGCCCACCCCATGCCCTCTGAATGCCCTCTATGGAGCCAGAGACCACTGCTCTGGCTCCCAGACAACCCCCCAGCTTGCCCTCCCTAGGAAGCAGAGGCCATCAAGGGACAAGCTAGGTGGCAGGTGCCAAGCCCAGGGCCAGGACCATGGGCACGCTCAGTTAGGATCAACTGTGGATGACAGAGTAGACGCGCGGACGAATGCAAGGCGCAACCCTAGAACCCCTCAAAGGGGGCTGAGACTAGGGCAGGTCACTAATGATCCCAGTCCCTTGAGCCAGACACCCGCAACCCCTTGACCCTTAGCTGCCCAGATGTGGCAGTTGAGCCTGTCCATTCGTCCGCCTGTCCCACCATACATCATCCCACATACTCTTACTGAGCCCCACTATTTACCGGGTTGGTGCTGGGACACCCAGAGGAGGAGGGGGTGGCCTAGGGGCACCCCAAAGGAACCAACCAGATTCAAATGGGAAAAGGGGGTAGGGGGAGACAAACAGAGGGAGGCTGAGACAGAGAATGAAGGAGGGGAATGGGCAGTAGAGGCAGAAAAAAAATCAGTTGTTCTCAGAAGAATTGGGGCTGGTGCTTTTCCTGCCTCCTCCCTCCCCCTCCTTGGCCTCATCTCCGTAACTTCCCAGTATGTCCTGAATGATTCCATAGATGTTGAGTACCCAGAACACTCTAGCCCTGTGGGCCAACTACTCTGAAGCCAGCCTAAATGCCTGGACTGAAAGGGGAGGAGGGCTTTTATATCCATTGATCTACCTGAGAGTCCCAGGAAGCATGCTAGTGGGTGAGAAGCAAAATGTCCTCAGGAAGCAGTTACCAGGAGTCCTACTTACAGGCTTCCTGCCTTCCAGAACATCAAGGGCTGAGATGGTAGCAAGGTGGGGGGAGGGGGGAGGGCCAGGGTGGGTGGATAGGAGTCTTGTTTGAGTTGCTCAAGGCTGCTAAGTTTGGAGGCCTGATGACCTAAGACTAAAATCCTGAACAAAGGCCCTCTCCGCATGGCCCTAGCTTTTGAAATACTCCCGGACTCCTAGAATATCAAAAGTGGCTTCGGGGACCTATTATTTCAATGTAAATATTATTAACAGGTATTTGAGACAAGGGACCCTGCAGACAGTGGAAATCTCAACAACTGACTGTGCACTGTGGACAGGGAGCCTTGTGGGTGGCTTCTCCTCTCCTAGGCCTCCGCTCTATCCTAGTACCCTACCTTCAAGTCCAGCACAGGGTAGTGACATAACTTGGACCCATGGTGCTATAGTAGACCCACTGAGGAAAGGGGGGTGTGCGTGGGGTGGGAGGAGGGAGTCCCCTTTGCTTGTTGATTGCTGGGGTGGGACTGGGGAACTTGGCAGGAGTCTGGGTGACAAGGAATGACTGTAGTCACTATGGACCTCTTGTAGTTCCTTGACTCAAAGCTACCTTCAACTTGCCACCCCATTCAATGGGTCTTGCACTGGGACGGGGCAGGGGCGGGGGTGGAGTGGGGTGGAGGGGTTAGGCTTCAATGAGGAAGGAAATCTACATTAAAGTGTAGCTTAAAGAACCCAAAAGCCCCCACCCCACCCCTCAGCCACCAGCTCAGTTCTCATTATGATAATCAATGTTTTTCCTTCTCAGACAAAGAGGGCTCCTTAGGAGATGACTATTGGAGCCCAGCAGCTACCTCATTAGCTCTGAGGCCTCTTCCTTCCACAAGGCCCAAGATTAGCCCCATGTTCATTAAGGAGAAAGGCCAAAAAAAGTAGAATAAAACTGGAAAGAAAAAGAAAAAAAAAAAAAAAACTGGCCGGGGGGGGGGGCAGGAGTGGCTCCATCCCAGGAGCTGGTCATTCCTGGAGACCTTTCTTGTACCATGGGGACTTTAATCACCAGTCCAGGGAGGCATTAGGGAAGGGTAATCAGGGCAAGAGGTTAAACCTGGGGAGAGGAACTCAAACCCCTTCAATGGGGCTATGTGATATAGAGGCTTCCTGGGACGTGTCACTGGGTAATCAACTTAAAAGCTTCCTTCTGGTTTTTCTCCTCTAAGCCCAGGCTAACCTAGGAGGAAAGCTTCTGCTGAGGTTTGGGTAGCTCTTAGTATTTTCTGAATCTCCTTTCCTGGGCTAATGCTCGCCCTTCCTCCAACTCCCCTACCCAGACTCCCCCTCCCACTGCCCCTGCTCTTTGATCTTCTCTGTGGGAACCTAACTTTGAGAAAACTTAATTGTGACCCCCCAAAATGCATTTGCTCAGGAATACCTAATTGGTTTCCCCTTCCAGTCCCTCAGCTAAGGGGTCATGTGTCTTACCTGATGGAATTCACCTGGCCTTCCAGGTGAAGACCGTGAACTCTGTTTTAGCCAAGGTAGCTAGCTTGGAAGAGCTGGCCTACACCGTGATCCCAGTTTTAAGTGGTTTTCCTAGGACCTGAACTCAGACCACCAACCGCAGAGTGCTCTAGGCAGCCCTGGCGGCTGGGTGGCATGAGGCAGGTTTGGGAAACTGAGAGGACTGGGAATCTAGGTTCCCAGAGAAAGTGAGAAGAGTTGTGTCCATGAAGCCAGTGATGTGGGAGTAGGAGGGCGAACCAGAGCCGTGAAGCCATGGAGCAGCAGAAATGGAAATGCATTGTCCTTGTGTCCAGCCAGGCTGGAATGGTGCCAAGGGTCAAGCTACAGAAAAGTCTTTACCTGAGCAAGAGCCGTTCGATGGAGAAGAGCGAGTCAGGAAGCAGTGGGTTGGAGGGGAAATTGGAGGTGAGGAAGGAAAGCAGCGAGTGTAGACAGGCCTCGAGAAGCCGGGCTGTGAAGGAAAGACAGACACTGGAGTGGCAAGGAAGGAAGACAGGGGGAGGCGGGACTCCAGGTGAGGGCAGCGGAGTCAGAAGTCCAGAGAGGAACTGAAGTGGAGGTGCAGGCTGGAAACAGGAACATGTCCACTGCTACTAAAACGGAAGAAGCCAAGAGGCTAACGATATGTGGGGGCCCCATCAGAGAAACCACTTGGCGACCTCTGCTTCCCCGCGTGACGGCAGGCCGGCCCTGGGTCAGGACAGGGAGTTGTGAGCATCAAATGAATGGACGATTGCAAGAGAGGGACCAGGGTAGCTCCAGTCTCCATGTGCACAGAGCAGTGCTGACAGAGCAGGCAGTAGTGAGAGCCCCTGGCCACTCTGCGAGACGGGAAGGGTCCCTCCAATTAGCCTGAATTAACTCAGAGAGGGTCTCCGCCCATGGCATTTGTCTGCTCCTACTTTCTCCTTCTGTCTCCATTTGCCTCCTAATCCAATCAGCTCCTTTCAGAGGCCAGGACACTATTGTCCACTCCAAGACTGGGTTCCCTAAAGCAGCCCGGTTGGGCTTTTTTTTTTTTTTTTTTTCTCTTGTCCGGACAAAACTGGTTGGTTTAAAAAGCCATCAAAGAAAGTGCTGGTAAAGACGAGGGTCCTAATTAGCCTCCGAAAGAGACTGTTCGTCATTATCTTTGTACCTCAGCCATAGCCTGGTGCATGGGGCACATGGTCAGCGTCTCAGAAAATGTTTGTTGAATGAACTTTTTTTTTCTTTCTAACTCTGGAAATTATTTATCGAGCACAAATACCCAGCCCCTACTGTGTGCTCACAACAGTGAGCCTCGGGCTGGCCAGTGGGCGGTAGGGACAGCCTCCTTGGTTAGTAAGTATTTGGCAATTTCTGGGCGATTTACAAGGCACTTTCTTGTGAGTTACATCGTTTGGTCTTCAGAAGCACTCTGTGGGGTAGACCAGCTGTTTTCCCCCCACCCCCCACCACCCCACCTCCCCCCACCCCCCACTTTCTCTTTCCTTTTTTTTTTTTCTTTTTAAATGTCTATCTAGGTGTGAAAGGAACTGAAACTTGGAAGCTAAATGACTTGTTTAAGGTCACACCGTTGCTAAGAGGTGAGGTCAGCACATGCTACCAGACTTGGGCCACCACCACCCCCTCCCCTGATTCCCAGCAGCTCCCCAAGACCACCCTTGGGAAGCAAGAAATTTCCCCGTTGTGAAATGTTTGATAATAAAAAACGTTAGGCAGGGACGGGGGAAACCGGACCATGAGAGGTCATCACAATGCCAACCATGTCCGACTTTGTCCCCACCCCCGTCTTAGCCACTGTAGCAAAAGAGTCCATTGTCCTCAACCCCACGAGTGAGGTGGGGCTCTCCCAGTTCTCTTTCCCACCTACCTCTTTAAAAGTCATGAAAACTAATAAAAAAAAATCAATGCCAATTCACCCCTCTCTAGACACGAGGCTACCCCCTTGACACACACGAATTACATAGGAATAACACGGTCATATTACATAGAAAGTGCTCTGGAAATGGCCACACACATTACTCATGTCCTTACTCAAAGTCTCCTGGACGGCCTGTTGTCTTTAGGAGCCCCTAGCTGGAGCAAGAAGAGCCCTGGGCATAGGGGCTACAGGAGTCTGCAGGAGAATAGACGAGACACATGAGACTGTGAGTTGGGTGACTTGATCCACCTGCAAACCTTTCAACAAACATGTGCTGAGGTTTCTGCCCAGCCCTGCCTCAGGCTGCTACAGTTCATTTAATTCTCACAACAACCCTAGGAGGTTGCTCCTAATGTCCCCACTACCCCAAAAGGAAGGGACATCTCCAAGAAGGTGGGTGGAGGGGGAGGGGGCATGCCTTTGGGGGTCAGCCACATGCTCATTCCAGAAGGAAGCACCCCACCCCACCCACAGTTGCCAGCAAGATGCTGGTCCCCCCCCCGCCGCCCCAAACCCCCCTCCTGAGAGGTTCCCATTGGGGACCCTTCTGCTCAGGACATTGTTAGGACAACATGGTCAGTCACAAGGGACGACCCCCCTCGGGGAGGGAAGCACTTCAGTTCACTAGCTGATGAACACGAGCACAGATGTACAGGGAAGGACTCAGACTCAAGATACAAGCAGAGCAAAGGTTGAGGGGTCATGGCCAGTGCCCCCTCACTAGGGCATTGATTCAAGGTTTGAACCCCAGAGAGAGACTAGCTGGACACTGATGATCCTCTTTGTTGCTTGTCCCTCGATGTCCTGATCCCAGGGGGGTCCACAAGAAGTTGTTCTGTATGCTAGTGGGTTCCTGGAATCCATGCTCCTTGACTCTACAAATAAGCAAAGGTTAGAGAATTTATTAAATGCCCAGGTATAAGTATTAATTACAATTTAAGCTAATTAATTACAACTAATTACAATTACAGCTAATTATTTAACATTCTAATGGCTTGTCTAATGGTTGTCTTTAATGGCTAATGGGTCTGGGGGTGATGAATGGGGAATGGGCAGGAGGAATCCACAGGCCATATAAAATGCAAGCAACTTGAGGGAGGGGCTGTGGTACCAGGAGGCAGAGGTGCACAGCAAGTACTTGAGCAGCAGCCTTGGCATCCAGAAGGTGGTCCTGGAAGACTGGTGTGAGCCGATGATGTCATCCCTGAAGAGAGCTCCTATGATATGGGAGGGGGTTGTTAGAAACCATCTTGATGACCTCTAACGGCCAGCACAAGAACAGCATAGAGAGGGAGGGGGCAAGTGAAAGAGCAGAGAAGGGAGGGGCAGGCTTGGAGGGAAAGAGGGAGGGGTGGGAGGGATCAGGGAGGAGAAGCAGGAATGGGATGGAGGGGAGGAAGAGAAGGGAGGGGTGAGAGGAATGAGGGAAATGGGTAGGGGCGGGGGGAGAAAGGAGGAGGAAGGGAGGAGGGAAAAGAAGTGGGAGGAGGGGAGGGGAGGGAGGAAAATGGGAGGAGCAAGATAGGGGAGAAATGGGAGGGGAAAGAGGGAGAGATGAAGTGGGAGGGGGAGGAGGGAGAAGAGATGGGAGGGGGAAGGAGGGAGAAAAGAAATGGGAGGGGGAGGAGGAAAAGTAGAAGTGGGAGGGGGAAGGAGGAGGAGAAATGGGAGGGGAAGGAGGAGGAGAAATGGGAGGGGAGGACAGCAATGGGAGGGGTACAGATAAATTGATTGACAGGTCACAAGTGTTAGCTGTGTGCGCATGCGCAACTCTAGCGCCAGTCTAGCAGGCCAAGAACCATTTGCACGTAGAGACCGCTAGGGGGCGCGCGGCCCGCACCAAGACTCCAATAGCCCAACCACCTGAGGCACCCCCACAGGCACCAGGACGCAGCTGCTAGAGCTAGGCTGACGTAGGGGTGGGGGGAGGGCGCCCAACAGGTTTCAGGCTTGGGAAGGGGGGCATAGCCCACGTCGGCCATCTTTAAGGGTCGCTATGCACCACCACCACCCCCCCCCCCCCCCCCACCCCCGCCTCTCCAAGATACCACTAGCCAGAGCCAATTTCCAGACATGACGCAGCACACTCACAAGCATCTAGGAGCCGCCTTGCACCAAAGCCACGACCATAAGGAGACCCTGCAGTAAGGGGCTGCCCCCAGACCACAATTCTACTTCTGATAAGTAAAAGCAGGACGCTGCCTCCCACCATTAGTAAATCCAATTAACCATAATTAAAATTTAAAAGACTCAGTTCTTAATACGCAACACACTCATTTTTGAGGTCTTAAGCTATATGACAAAATAAAGGAAGACCACCCTGCCTCTCCCCTCCAATATCAACCCCCCTTCTCCCCAAAATTTTGCCCCCCCCCTTTGCCACGTCAACTCTGAAGACCCCTAATTAACATTTTTGCAATCCTTCTCCTCAAAAAGCCACTCCTTTCTAAGACCCCATTAAAAAAAAATCACTGAAAATAAATTAATCTGCGTCCATGACACCCTAAATCACACAGCCACTGCAGATGACGCCATCTCTGACCTATGTAAGTCCTTGCAAGCGCACCTCAATAAACCCAAGTATCTACTAACATTTCCCCTTAGGTAAATGAACCCACAGTCCCGCAGCCCACCTCGCGCCCGACCCCCTCCTGCAGGAGAACAAAGGCCACCTCCTCTTCCATCCCCACCCCGCCCCCCAAAATTCCGCAGTGCCACCAGCGCCCTCTTGCGGCCATCAATAGAACCTTCCAGAACCTGCCACGTAGCAGCCCTTTGGCGCGCCCCCCCCCCGCCCTCAACCAGCCAGCCCAGGATGAGGAGGGGGCGGCCGAGGGGGGGCTTGACAGGGACAAAGGAAACGGCAAAAGGTGATTTACCAAAAGTCAAAAGCCTTCAATACGTCAGAATCCTGCCGCAGCCATCATGCGCAATGCTAAAAACCCTGCCTCTAAATTCCCAGCACTCAGATCGCCCCCCCTCCACACACCCCCTTTTCTGCATTTCTCTTTTCCTTCATTCGAGACGCAAGGACATGGCTTTTTATCAACCCCAGCCCACCTCCCACATCTATTCTGCCTGTGCCCCCTATTCCTTGACCCTAGCGTCAACTGCAGCCTTCCCTATGTGATCGGGGGTCTCCGGGCAGATTTGCCTTTGACACCATCTCTGGCCGCTGTTAAAGTGGCTGCGTCACGGAAACGGCTAGTAAGGGTTACATTTTTTTTTCCCCCTATATTTTGCCTGAGATCAGGTCTACACAAAACCCGAGTGTCTGGATTCGGAATCGCTAGATTACGAGAACGTCTAAATCTTACGCCCACGATCCACTGAGAACCTGGCTAAAGACTAGGAGGAAAAGATGGCTTAAGACCCCTCTTTTCAGGTACCTCCCCCTCCCTATTTTACGGGGCTTGCAGGATGCATCGCCGCCATGTCTCCCACCATGAATGGGTTTCTAAAGGTGGCTTTGAACCGCCAAAATCGGGTTTTTAGACTCCAGAAACCAAAATACACTGGATTGGGGGGGGGGGATTATCTGGTTATCGCTGTTGTTCTTAATAAGGGTCTCTGCCACGCAGCCCACGCTCCAGAACTAACGGAGAAAAGAGCCCTGGTGGACCCCCCCCTCCCGCCCAGGAAAATGTGCCTGAGGATTCTTTTCCTAACAGAATTTTGTGTCGGATGCTGGGGACCAGGCTGAGTAAGGGGCTGCCTTTGGGAGAAGGTCCCCAGCAATGGTCTTTCGGCGAGTCCAGTAGGACAGAGCCAAAGCCAGAAGGAGATGTCGTCTTTATTTTTGCACATCCTTCCAGGCAAAGGATGGCTAACCACTCACCAGGTAAGGCATTCTCCCGTGGCCGCCCCGGGTCTCTGGAAGAGCTTCAGCCAAGGCCAGCAGAGCCGAGGCGAGCTCTATTCCAGTTCTTCGCCTTCTGCGCTAGGGGCTGGCTGGGTGGGGTTTATATAAAGGCGCAGAAGGGGTGGTCTTTGACGTCAGCGCATTCTGCTGCAATGCGCTCATTTCTCTAAAAGTGATTGGCTGGAAAAATGAGCCCCCCAGATTCTATGACAAATTGCTGTAGCCGCACCCAGACTGCAGCAAAGAACGAAGGGAGAAAAATCTGCCGCAGTGCCCCTGGCCGCCATGACCAACACCCTGTGGTCGCTGATGATTTTTCCCTACATGAGCCCTAATTGTGGGTGGAAGGGCGATTTGTAGCCACAATCTGGGGGGAAATAACCCCAACTGGTAATTGTCTTCAGGCAGCCAAGGATAAATGTGGGGTACCGGGACTGGCAGATGGCTTGCCCGGGTTTTTCAGAACATCAGTCAGAGGCTCGGGCTTAGGAAAGGAGAGTGCTGTTTTTTCCTAATTGCACTGGAAAATTTAAAAAAAAAAAAAACACCTAGATAAAATAATTGATTCCCAAATGTTAGTCCGAGGCTGTCACCCCCACATAGGGCACCCCAATTCTCACAGAGTATCTTGATACGGGAAACTTGGCATCTTTGAGCCAAAAAGACCTTGATTTTGAGTCCGGGGCTTTACTGCAGATACAACCTGTGCACCAAAAACCTTGCGCTATTCCTTCCTTTACCAAGGATCCATTTCTACGCGTTAAGGGGATACCGAGCAACCCGGGGCTTACAGTGAATATAGACGCGACCGTGCCCCCCTAAGAAAAGTACTTCGTTAGTGAAAATAGGGTCCTGTGTGGTAATGCTTAGAGTACACCCCCAAATCGGGTTGATTCCCCACACTTTGGAAGGTGCCCCCCCCCCTCCGCAGCCGGAGCAGACAGACAGTGACACATGTTGCTATGGCGCATAGCTGCTGGCTGCGTACGCTCTCAGACTTGGCACAGAAGAGCTAATCCTTAACAGGTGGTATCTCCGGCTGCTGTACCCTACCCTAAGTGGCAAAGTGGGCAACGCGTCAATCAAATGTCCTCCCAAAAAGGTCAAAATGCTGTTGAAAGGGACGGAGGATCTATCTTAGGGTGACAGGTGGGTGGCAACTGTGAGTCCAGAGAAGAAGCGTCTGGTGACAGAAAAGGAGCGAGGATGATTGAGACCCTAAAAGGAAAATCAGAGGCTCCCTGAAGGACACGAAGTTGGAAGAGCCGCCCCCCCAAGACTCCCGGCCTTATTTACGGCTCTGCAGCTGCTTTCAAGTAAGCCCCTTATGGCCAGCGACCGTAGGATGCCACTGTAGCTCGGGTCCCGGGGTTGAGAGGCACTGAGAAAAGATACCGCTGAGCCCAGGGTTACCGATCGTCAGCTCTGCGGTGACTCAGGCCTTTTCAGGGGTGGGGGCATTGTTAATGTGGGAACCGAGGCGCTACGGAGGGTGAAAAGGACGGTTTGGGGCTTTGGGGGCATCACAATGAGCTTTCTGAATGCGTCAGATACTAGGAGAGAAAGAAAACACCCCATTTTTGCAAGCAGCCCCCCAAAAGAAGGCCCCTGACAAGCTAAAAAGGCCTTCACCAGCCACAGACGTCATGAATGCAGCAAAAAAACATGGCTCCCAGCACCCTAGTCAACAGGAGACATTTATTAACCCACCGCATTAATACCTAGGCAACAGCCTAGCTGGCTGGGGCCAATCATCAGCAAGGAGACCCTGTCGTCAAGCCCCTGTGGCCAATCAGACACTAGAAAGGCTCAGTTGCTAGCCTCTGGGGGCAGAAGCAAGGGGTGCGCATTGTCATGGAGGCTCATGTTAGTGGCCCACGCATGGGATTGCAACGGCCACTAGAGAGCATCAGTAGCCGTGTACTAAGGGTCCCTGAAGGCTGTCAGCATTGCAGCCCCCAAAAGAATATGAGCTGGAGCCTGGTGCTAGCCACTGGCGAGCATTGACAGGACCCTCAGATACCTAAAAGCCATTCTGTGTGCTCCAGGCCCTGAGCCCTTGAGGGAAGGAGGGCCTCCACAGCTAAGTCAGGCTCTGCATTTTTTTTCCCCCTTGGTTCCCTCGTTCCTAAGCCTGTTCCTGGCAGCAAACCATATCCCTCTGCTTCAAAGCCTTTACTGACAAGCCAAGGTAACAGACCCTGGAAGCTATGTGTTTCTGATGAAAGTGCAGTGGTTGGAATCTCAGCTCTGTTCCCTCCCTGATGGAAGGCCAAGGTCCAGACCCTTCCCCAGTCTGGGCCCCTATTTCCTCATCTGGAAAAAGGAAAGAGTTGGACAGGAGAGTCCCCAGGGAGCCTTCCAGTACTGCTTTGCTTGATTTGAATGTATACATCAGGCGAGTCAAATGTCTTCCAGAACATTCTTCATGACAGTAATTAGTATCAGGTGTATTCTACAGTCCATGTGGTTACTTCATCATGCAGCTTTTCTTTCCATTGTATTTTATTTTATTTTATTTTATTTTAAACAGAACTCCACAGCAAAGTGTTTATCCTTTTGCCTTCTAAAAGAAAGAACGAAAAAAAGAAAGATGGGGTAGCGGGAGACAGCAAACATTGCTGTAAACGAATCTCTACTAAGCCTTACCGTTTAACAACAATTAAAACAATATCTGTATGCTTAAATGTCTTTGTCAGCTTCTCTGAAGCTCAAAACCTAACTTCTTAAAAAATTTGTTCATCCAGAGCAATGGGAGAAATTCTGGAAGAAGCCAAACCTATGCTGGTGTTTAGATGGGAACTGTTCCTCTGTCTGGGCAATGCTAGCATGTAGCCCCACTCAAAAAGGATATGTGAAGGCCTAGATTGGTATCTATGAAGGAAAATGGGGGAACAGATCCACATTTGAGAAAAAGTACTTTCCCTCTGAGTGCTACAGCGTGACTTTCTTGAAGATTGGATAACAGCCAGCTTTCCACAGCAGTGGCTTGCCTAGCCGCCTCCTCCTCCTCTTCCCTATAGCTCTAATGCATGGTATATAGATTTTTCCTTCTTTTTAATTCTTTTCTTAAGACAGGGTATCCAGGCTAGCCTCTAATTCACTATAGCCCAGGCTAACCTCAAGCTTACAGTTCTCCAACCTTGCCTTTTGGAATTTCAAGCAGGGTTTTCATTTATCTATTCATTTTTGTTTTTTTTTAATTCATATTTAAGAACTCAGAAAGCTATGTGAGCTGGGTGTGGTAGCCTGAGTCTCTAATCCCAGCAGAGACAGATAAATCTTAGAATTCAAGGCCAGCCAGGACATAGTAAGACCTTGGCCAAAAATATAAAATTAAAAAAAAAAAAAAAGCAGCTACGTGAGCAGTCTCTTACTCTGTACATATTTGTGGTCAAATATACAGATGTCCTCAGATTCAGCTAGGAAGTGAACGCAAGTTCTTTTTTCCTTTCCCAAGCATAGGTTAATAATGCACTCTTGTAAAACGGCTGACGGCTATTGTAAAACAGCATATAAATGCTGCCTGCTCAGAATAGCCCTTCCAGAGTTCCCCTAGACGTCACTGTCCTCCAGATGCCCAGATATCTCTGGGCCACATGCTTCCGAACCCCTTCCTAACCCACAAAGAATAATGCACTTGTAAAACCATGCTGAGTTCTGTTGTAAAACAGCATATAAATGCCACCCGGAAAAGCACATTCAGAGTTCCTTTAAACGTCACTGTCCTCCAGATGCCCAGATATCTCTGGGCCACATGCTTCCAAACCCCTTCCTAACCCACAGAGAATAATACACTTGTAAAACCATGCTGAGTTCTGTTGTAAAACAGCAATTAAATGCTGTCCGGAATAGCATTTCCAGAGTTCCCCTAAATGTCACTGTCCTTCAGATATCTATATCTCTGGGCCACATGGCTTCCAAACCCTTTCCTATCACGCATAGGTCTCAGCCAAAATCAGAGGGACCAGAGGGCACAAGGAGGATCTTTAGGCTGGGTTTCTTTAGGAGTTTGGAGGGGCTGTTTCTCCTGCTGGGCTGAGCACCATCAGGAAGAGAAGAACTCAGAAAATATTAATCAATAGACACCCCCCCCCCAATCTTCTGGAGTATGGGTCTCTCCTTTAGAAGGCACACTGGCCCCAGATTCTCCAGTGTGAGAAGTTCCCTGCTCTCCCTGAAGTCTAACTCCTCAGTATGGTGCCACCTTAGCCTGCAAAGAAGAGTTGACCAGATTGTAGGATGCAGAAAGAAAAATTGGTCCCATGTCTTTTGCAAAAAGCCAAGAGTAAAGTTCACTTCCTGACAGACTGCAGTGCTTCATGGCAGGGCCTGTGTACGTACGTGTCCTGTTTGAACTGTATCAGCTTGAGCCATAGCCAAGGCCATCAGTAACATATGGGTAATCGTTTACCAGAGAGAATCGTCCCTTGCTTTAGCTCACTGGATACACAATGTGGGAGAGAAGGGGGCTTTGCTCTTCAGGGCTTTTTTTTTCCTAAGCTGGGGTCACTGAGAAAGTTGGAAAGCAACCCTCCCTCCCAACATGGTGAGAGGAAAGATAGTTGTTCTGAGTAAATGGATTTGGATATATGTTTTTTCCCCCTCTTACGGCTTTTCAACTAACATTTGTTACTTAAAAAACTGTGCACTTAGAAAAAGAAGAGGAGGAGGAAGCAAGAGAGATGGCCCAGCAGTTGCAGCTTGTGGAAGATCTGGGTTTGTTTCCCAGAACCTAGAGTGGGTCACTAAAACCAGTAACTGCTTGGCCTCTAAAGACACCAGGCAGCCGCAAGATGCAGCACACATGCAGGTAAGCACTCGTGGACATAAAATCAAAACAAATAAACCTAAAAGGAACATTAGAAAGGAAAAGAGCAACAGTTGAGGACTGAGGAGAAGGAGATGGCTAAGTGGATGAAAGACTTGCTGCCTAAGCATGATACCCTGAGTTTGGATCCACACGTAGAAATTCAGAAGCCGAAGCCAGTGCCTGTAATCTTCACCAGATAGATAGGTGGGCTTTGAGTTCAATAAGAGACTGTCTCAAGAAGAGAAAAAAAAAAAAAAAAAAGGTAAGTCGTTATTCAAGATGACACCAAGTTTCAGCTTTTAACCTTGACCAGCACGCACACACATGTGCACACATACTCACGTACATGTACAACACAGATGATAATATGTAAACACAAGCTCAAGAAGACTTAGCAAACATTTTAGCTTCTCCCATAGAAAGGAACCTACTTTACAAAGTCTTTGTCTAGTAAGTGAGTTAAAAAGCTAAGGTCTCTGTGCTCACCACTACCCTTCAGTGAGAAACACTCCCAGGAAAGCACACAGCAGCTTCCCTCTCTAAAAGGGCTTTCACCCTTCAGCAAAGAAATTCCTAATGGCTGGGGGCTAGGGAAGGGCTCTAACATTCCTTTCTTCTGGAGGAACCTAGAAAAACCAGGGCTAGGGGGCAAGGCAGATGAAGGACAGGGGTTTAGCCAAGCTGGCCATTTCTGTGGGGTGGATTTTAGAATTCACATCTTGACACTTGGAAGAGATGGCCACGTCGCCAG
This sequence comes from Rattus norvegicus, assembly GCF_021556685.1. Lineage (NCBI taxonomy): Eukaryota > Metazoa > Chordata > Mammalia > Rodentia > Muridae > Rattus > Rattus norvegicus. The sequence continues at coordinate 134,555,546 of NC_141539.1, read as the reverse complement.
ATCCAACCCCTCCCGTCCCCCCTGGCTTGGGCAGAGGCCAACCCCGGATTCAGGCAAGGGGTTTTTTGGCCCTGCTCCATGGAAATATTTCCTTCAGTGGAGCAAAGAACCGCTTCATTCAACTGCCTACGGCTAGGGAGGGGGTGTTGACAGAGGCAGCCAGGCCTGGGGAGTACTCCCACCCCCAAGAGAAAGTATAGCCCAGGTAGAAAAGGACTGGAAAGTTCGCCTTTCCACCCACCCCACCCCACTCCTCCTCCTTCTCCTCCTCTTCCTCCCTCCTCCTCCTCTTCCTCCTCTTCTTCTTCCTCTTCTTCCTCCTCCTCTTCTTCCTCCTCTTCGTCTTCCTCCTCCTCCTCCTATTCTTCCTCTTCCTCCTCCTCCTTTAACAAAAAGATTGAAGACAGTTGAAAAGCTGCTGCCCCGCCCAAGAGCCTGGAGAAGACACTGATCTTAGATTACCATGAGGTCTGGAATGTTGCCTCACTAACATGAAGGCTCATATAGAGCTCGCTGGCCTCCTAAACAGAGTCTGGATCCTTTCAGAACCCTCAGGCAGCCTTTTGGGCCTGCTTGATCTCACCTCTCAAGCTAGACAGCAGCCACTAGCTCCCTGAAAGAGGTCAGGAGGGACAGGAGAAGCCCAAGGCACTTAAGGAGGTAAGAAAAAGACAGTGCAGGGTGTGAGGAGAGGTGCTACTCTGGCCAACCTACATGCTGCTGAGTTGGGGGGCGGGGGAGGTGGGGAGGATGAGTCACATAACCTGATTTGAGGGGTGATCAGTAAAGAGGCACCCTCAACTCCAATCCGGAACACAGGTAGAGTAGTAGCCTGCTGGTCAAATGTTTGGTCCATGAGATCTTGAGAGCACACCATAGATTTAAGAATACTCACTACCTTTATGGCTGTGGGTCAGTTTGGTGAGCCTCTCTTTCATAATAACTATGCTGTGAGTGAAATATGCCATTAGTGGGGAAGATTAAATAGAGAAAGAATTATACACACACTAATCATACTCAGTGAGCTGTGTTCCTATGTCTCCCAGCCAGAGGATACAAAGGAGGTGGGTGGGAAGGAGACCTTGGTATTGGCACTTTCATTTATTTAATAAGCATACATTTTAATTTATTCATGCAGACCTGTATAGAAACACATATACATTCTCTATCCAGGAGCCAGCCTCGAACTCCTAGGCCTTACCTAACTCCAACCTCGACTCTGGCTGCCCTGAGTCAGCTGTGGAGGTATATGTAGCCAGCAACTTAGCTTTGAATGCATTCTTTTCCATCTCTCCATACCTCAGTTTCACCATGTGGCAGCCGAGGATAATCACAGCCCCCACCCCCCAGAGTCATACACAGGGTTCAGTAGGGCCAGTGTATGAGACTCTCTGGGAACACCAGGTTAACAGAGCAAAAAGTTCAAACTGTTTGCTCCCCAGAGAGGGCATATCTGGTGATACCACCTTGCCCCCAGATGTGCAGAACCTGAAATCATGACCAAAGTTCCCTACTTGGGGTGACAACCCTGGGTCTGTTGGCTACAAGCTGTCAATCTCATGTGCTCTCAGCCCTAAGGGGTCCTGAGATCTAGGCAGGCAGAGACTTGAAGCTAGCCCACTTCACCATCCAGGTTAGAGCCTTAATGAGAGTAAGTCAGGAAGCTCCTCTGAGGGTATTTTACAGCCTCTTCCAAAACTTCCTCTCCCCTCCTTTAGAGCCTGGGTTGCTAGAAAAGAACAAAGGTCACTGTGGCTCCCTCTGCTTTCCCTCCACCTAGCAAGTTGCCTGGGCTTATGCTGTGCAAACTCAGTGCCCTCAGAGACACAGACTCAAATGTTCAACATACCCTTTAGGTGTTTGTGGAAGGGATGAGCTTAAAAGCACTGCCTTTAGGTAAACGGGGTTGCCCTTGTGCATTTGGTGATAAAGAAAAGCAAACACGGGCTGCTTTCCAAAGGCCGGCCTTGCTCCCACCAGTTTCCAATAGGTCGTCCTTGGCTCTGTGAACTTTGGGGAGCAGACAGCCTGGGGAGGGTAGGGAAATGACAGTGGTTCTTCAGGACCCATCCACGGACAGAGATCAAGCCAGTCCTTGTGTCTGCAAAGATATGAAGAATTAACATCCGTGTCACAGATTCCCTGAGAACACAGAATAAATGACAGACTAGCTTTTTAAAACCTTCCCTACTAGCTAAATGAAAAAGAATCTTATTGATCAACGCCTCTGGCAGGGGGCTGGGATGGGGCACACTCAGGTCTGGGTGCCTGCCCCCAGGATACACCATTTCAAATGGTTACTCTGATTCTGTAGACTTTCAAGAGGAGAGAAAAAAAAAAAAACAGCTAGAAAAGCCATGTGCACAGGCTCATCTGCTAGTTCAAGGAACACAGGAGCATGCACTAAACATACAAGGCAGGGAGGCTGGTACCACTAGAGGTGCCAGCAACAAAATGACAAGCAAGGTGGGGGTGACTCTCCTCATATGTGCAGAGCCAGCAGGAGAGCCTACTTCGTCCCTACTGTGCGTGGACTTCCCTCTAGGTACCTCTGCCTAGATCTCAAGTAGACAGCTGGTGCAGCCCAGCCTCTGGGGGTGGGTGAGTGCTCCCCCTACACCCCCTTCTCTGGAAGGACAAGTCAACAAGTGGGAAATTGTCATTTAGCTGACAGGGAGAGCTGAGTTGGGGGCTGGGATGCCCATGAAGCACTGGCGCTCTTGCCTGGGTGGGAACATCAGGAATGTGGGCCACGTCCTTTCCCGACAGTCTGGCCTTCTGTATGTTTCCCAGAAACTTGTTCTGTTTACATGGAGGGGCCTCTCCAGAGCAGGGGGCCACTCAGATCCTGTTTGCAGCCCTAACTTACTCTCCGTCTCCAGGAACAGGCAGCGTGGACTGTTGAACGTATGGCCACGTGGCCAGCCCAGAGATCCAAGCAAAACCCTCTGCCTTCCTGGCTAGGGATGTCCCTGAAAGGCTACAGTGTATAACCTGGCCCCTGCTCTAGGGTTCCCACAGGGCCTCACACACACACCCCACCCAGCAGGCACAGACCCAGGCCCACTTGTGGCTGTTTCCACAGCTGGAGCCAGAGCTGCCCTTCAGAGAGTTGTGAGTAGATGATCCTCACGTAGGATCCCCACTGGGAAAGTCAGGAAGTGACAAGGGGCCTTATACAACTCTTCTCTCCCACCTCATAAAATGAAGCAACAGAAGAGTGGGGCTGGTGAGAAGAAGAGGAAGACGATGGGGGAGGCAGAGAGACCAAGGTGACAGAGGACTGGCTGCTGAGACCAGATTGTCCTCTCACACTGTTCCTTGGCAGGAAAGGAAGGTACCCACAGACATCTCAGGGATTGTAGCTAACGGGTGAACGTCGGGTACCTCGGCCTTAGCCTACTTGAGGCTTCTGCCTAAAACTAGCTAGGTCCAACCTAAGTCCATGAGCTTCGTGCACTAAAGGTAGCTGTGTGTGAGCTTACTTAAAACATATTTCCTGGGGTTGGGGATTTAGCTCAGTGGTAGAGCGCTTGCCTAGGAAGTGCAAGGCCCTGGGTTCTGTCCCCAGCTCCGAAAAAAAGAACCAAAAAAAAAAAAAAAAAACAAAACAAAACAAAAACAAAAAAACAAAAAAAAACCCACCATATTTCCTTTCACATGTTTCCTCTAATTTGATTGCACAGTTGAGTGTGTGCTTTGGTAACAACAGAGTCGTGTCTCAATGTGTGTCCTCTCACCAGTAAGAGAGAGTCCTGGGGGTCCCGTGTGGACCGGAAGAGCAGGAAGGGCTAGAGGAGTAAGACTAGCTCCCTCTGTTTGCACAGCTAGACTAGCTGAGGCAGAGAAGGCCCTCTGCTCTGGGACTAACTGTCAGTCTTGCTAGGGCATTCTTGTGACAGCGGTGCCCCTTTTGGGAGGTGAGAGCTTGGCAAATTTCCTGCTGCCCTTACTTGATGCTACTTTCTTGGGACTCACTATGGTCTAGTTGGTGACAAAGAGGACAGAGGCTCTTGAAATGAGGAAAATGGCTGCCGAGTGGTTAGAATCCATTGGCTTCTTAACCACTGCTTTTTGATCTTTAACTTTTGATCTTTGCCAAGAGGTAATGCAGGGTGTCACACTGTGGGATTCAACCTCTTCCAGAGACTCAAGCCTCAGTGCTGGCCTTCTAGCTCCCATTTCCTTCTAAAGTTAGTGGCCTCGCTTGGAGAATCTCAGGGAAAAGGCCCAGCTGACTATATGGTTACCCAGAGCTGTAGGCTAGTGTCAAGTCTTGGAACCGATTAATCTCAACAGATGTATCTGCAAGAGGAAACTGAGATTATTCTCACCTCCCTGGGACCCTCAAAAAGCCAGGCTATGGTCTCAATATGATGTGGCTACCAAAGCTGTAAGGGTTTCTCCTGGGCTAGGGCTAGGTCGGTAGAGGCTTAAGATGACATGGGACTTGGAAGCAACTGTGAATCCAGTGGTGTGTGTGTGTGTGTGTGTGTGTGTGTGTGTGTGTGTGTGTGTGTGTACATGCAAGCCTGCATGTATGTGCAGAGAGATAAAGCTAGCTTGTTTGCAGGACAGTATCTAGTAGTACTGAGAACCCTAGTATCCCACCTCCCTCTGTTTGCACAGCCAGGACATCAGGTCTGCTTAAACAGGAAGGGAGGCTGAGGCTTCCTTGTTCTGACTGCCCCATCCCCCCACCAAAGGCTGCACCATCCCCCACCACTGGCCGCCAGCAGGGATTTCCTGGGCTTAGGATCAGCCCATTCACTAGGAACCAAGAACCTTGGGGGAGGGTTAACTGGTCAACAAGAGATGCCATTTCTCATGAAAGGGAGGTTTTTGTGGGGGGAGGGGTGTGAAGGCCTCAGCCCTCTGGATGCGGGGAGGTAAAGGCTCCTGGCTGGTAACAGTTAAGCTTTCTCTAAATAAAGAGGAATACAAAGTTACTGGATGATAGGAGATAACCTATTGTCTGAGAACAAAGACCCGTGTAATCACAAACCAGGACGAATTGTGGTGAATCACAGGGAGCTGTCGCACAAAGCTGCCCTGGGACCAAAGGACTGGAAAGTCAGGGTGACACACTCTCCACTGTGGCTAGTTACAACACCACGGAATTAGGTTGTGGCAAACCGCGGACAACTGGCAGACCTCAGGTACTTGACAACCTCGAGCCGACCACGGGTAATTGGCAACCATAGGCAGTTGACGGTCTGCAGTAAATGGCATGTGGGTGACTAGCAAACCCCATCTTAGCAAAAGAAAAAAAAAGTCACTTCACACAGACTCACTGTCCTCAACAGGTTTGCATTGGAGCCTTGAGTACAAGAACATTGCCATCACTTGCAAGCTACTAGGAATGGGGGCGAGGAGGGGGGTGGAGGGTTAGTGGTCTTGGGGATGAAACTATAGTCATCAAACTTCCCTGTAACCCCAAAACCTACTATCTTAGGTTCCAAGCTTTAAAGAAGACCAAAGGAAGTCAACTATGGCAGCTGTAAGGAATTGAACCCTTGGCCAAGTGAGAGACATCTGCAAAACAAGTAGGTTCAGGTGTTGGGGTAGGGCTCTCTCATTCCTACAGCTTAGGGGTTTCTCCAAACCCAGTGTACTTTTCTACCCTGCTTCAGGGGGAAATCAGAATGGTCAACCTAACCCAGCCTGCTATCGGAGGTCTCAGAGCATTAAATGGGAACTGTTGCTTTTTGTGTTCTGGATTGTGCCCCAATGCCATGTTAGGACATGGGTTTTCTGCTCTCAGGTTTGCCCAGTGCCAAACCTGTGTGGGCCAGGGCCACAAAACTACCCTTAATAGGAGCTGGGGTTGCAGGCCAGCTCTCAGGAGAACCAGGCATCCAAGGGCTCAGGAACAGGCCACTTGCATTAGAGTGAGCGTCTGAAACAATCCAACCGCAGGTTTTAAACATGAATTCAAGAGTATTCAGTATACCAGTGTTTTGTCACCTGGGGAGCAATGCACAGGCCTGAGATTCTCTGAGACCCAAAGAACTGAAAAACTCGGTGAGCCGTGGTCAGAAAAGTGGTTCTAGACAAGGGTGAGCCAGGGTGCCAAGAGCTGTGGTCAACAAAAGCATCTCTGTGTAACATGAAAAAACTGTCAGACTGCAGACACCATCCCACAAGGAACTGGTAAACCACGGATATCCACACTTCCCTGCGGGCGGCTTGGAAACCTCAGCTCTGAGGCATTCATTAGGTTTGCTCTTTGTCTTAGGCATAACTAATATCTTGAAATGAAGTTGCAGATTTCAAACGCCAAACTCAATTCCTAGAATCACGGAACTAAGCGGAGACGAATTGGCAGGGTATCTCTTACCCAGAATCCACTGGGTCTGTTTTGGGGGGCAGCTTTGTTAACCACTGGGCTCTGGTCTATTTGCAAGACAATGAGAGGGGATGAGACTCCTCTAGGATCCCCGGAGCTTATGGGTCTTCCTTTTCTTAAAGAAACAGGGTGTCTCCCGCAGGCTTCTAGGAGGTATTTGAAGATGAGGATTTACTAAGGGCAACCTAGGGAGGAGGCATTGATATTATTCTTACCCTTGGCCCTGGTGAGGGATACCCTGAGATACAGTGGGGGAAGTCACTGTTCAAAGAAACCATTTTGTAGACTTAAGACCTCCACAGACCACTCTAGGATTAGAGATTTCAGCACAGTCCACAGTCTCGCAAGGCTACGGCAGGGAGGCAAGAACTCAGAGACTGCTGTTGTATGTGCACACAGGATCACGATGCCTAAACCAAGGGCTGCCGGGGAACTGTGGCTGAAGGAAATCAGCCCACCAGCAGCCATACTCTAAGGAATTTAAGATGTGAAAGTCCTCTTTCCTTCCCAGCTAACCCGATCTCCACGCTATTGGAGGTCCTGGGGGGGCTCTGCAAGTGCCAGGTTCCATCAGGAGTTTCAAAGCTCAATTCTACAGTCTGTGTGGTCATATCACAGGAGAGAGAATAACCTCTTAATCACGTGAGCCTGTCCTCATTCTGTGAAAATGCTCTAGCCGTTCCCAGGGTTCAAGGCACTCCCCGTTAAAAAAAATTACCCAGCCCTTCCCTTGCCCCGGGAATTAAGAAAAAGAAGGAAACAGCCTAACATAGCTGCTACGATGGTAATGTGAAAACTGCAGTCAAACTGCTAGAGAATCGCAGCAGTAGTTCACGACACACCGCGACACTAATTCACGGCGCACCATGACACGAGTCCACGCGATGCGCGGCACTCGCCTACCGCGAACCGCGGCAGGCGTTCGCGGTGTTCCGCGGCATTGTGAACCGTGGCGTTTGTCTGGAGTACACCCACAGCACTAGTCCATAGAAAAACCACAGTCCTTGTGCACAGTAAGCCCTGGGACTGGCCCAAGACAAACCACAGCAACTGTGCACAGTCCCCCGGTGTCGTAGTGTACAGCGAACCTCATTAGTTCACGGTAAACCGCAGCCTGGGTCCACAGCACGCGGCGCTAGAGATGTATAACACACCTTCGTATAGACTCACAATTCTCATAACACCAGCACGATGTATCACAGCACAAATATACTATGTACTAGATATAATATGGCTGCATAGGGCACCATGGTACAAACATTCTCCACACGCATTCTCCACACAACGCACAGGACGTATGTACAGCGAGTCGCGGCGGGCACCAGAGGCATTGTGCACAGTATAGGATGTCCCATGACACAAGTGCACAGGGTGCTACATAGTAGGCCTGTCGACTCGTAGCAAGTGTGCACAGCGTAACACTACCCTGGCACAAAGGACCGCGGTACAGATACAAGATCCATTATGACACAGACAAGGAGATCCACGGTACGTGTAAACCGTCCTGTACAGTATACCATCTATCTGTGCCACGAGGCACTCGGCTTAAACCGAGATAAACCCACCTATCTGTGCCACGAAACACGAGGTCTGTACTGTAGTACATCTTGAATGTGTGCCTCAAGGCAGTGGTTTACGTCGTATAATCCACACATTTTTTGCCGTGAGGCGCTTGGCTTCTACCGTAGTATACCACGTAGCTGTACCAGGAAGGCGCTTGGCTCCTACCGTAGTGTACCACGTAGCTGTGCCACATAGCGCTTGGCCTGTACCGTAGTATATCATGTAACGGTGCTGAGGCGTCTGACCTGTATTGCGGTACGTCCGTGTGTCTGTGCCACACCAGGCCTACACTGTAGTATCTCACGTATCTGTGCCACAGGCACCCAGCTTGTACCATACATAGTACACGATGTGTTTGCGCCACGAAGCGCCTATACCGCAGAACATCCACGTACCCTCGCCACAGGATATCAGGCCTATACCGTAGGATACCAAGTGTTGTGGCACAAGGTGTTTGTCCCATACCACAGTATGATTGTATTTTGCCGTGAGGCATCTGGCTTCTACCACAGTACGCCCACTTATCTGTGTGCTATGAAACACTGGGCCTGTACCATAATATACCGTGTACTTGGGCCACAAGCCGCTTGGCCTATACCATAATAGACCATGTATTTGTGCTGTGAGACGCCTGGCCTACACTGTAGTATACCTTGTATTTGTGTTGCGAGGCGCCTACCCTAGACCACAGTGATCCACGTAAGAACATTGTCCCATGGCGCGTACTGTTTCTTAGTGAAGATTCGCTACATCCGCGTTATAGCGCGCTTCTTGAATCTGTGTCACGGTAAAACCCACACCGTCAGTGCCCCGTGCCTGTTTCACGAAGCCTTCAGCCTGTGAGGTGGAGCTTTGCGGATGTGACGTGATTCACTACCACTCTGAGCCGCGAAGCACCAGGCCGAGAACATTGTGTACCACCGCTTAGCCTCGCGACGTCCCGGGGGCCAGGCCGTAATGGACCATGTATACGTGCCATAGTAAACTTGAACTTGTGCCACGATGCATGTGCCTGTGCCATGGTGCTCTATGTCTGTGGTGTGGTGACTTGTGCAGCCTGTATCTGCTCTACAGAGCGCCATTCCTATGTCATGGCATACTACGCCTTGAGGCGTAGATCAGTGGTATGCTGTGGTGAAGGCCTATCACCTCACTGCACTTTCCAGTGTAGAGGGATGGTGTACTACCTACCCCCCACGAGTAAAGCCTAGAGGGTAAGCACAGGACAGGATACATCGGGGCATGAGTTCAAGTGCACCTTGGCACAGCTCCATGGTCCATTACAGCACAGGCCTAGTGCACTGTGGCAAAGGTGGAGAGAACCACCACAGCACAACTACAGAGCATGGCACGGTAGAGGCGTGACACACCTCACAAGATCTCCTCAGCGTGGGTCCGCTGTGTGCCTCAGTGAAGGCCCCCAGGGATCCTCAATACTGCCGGGTTGACTCATCTCCCAAAGTCATCCTGACAGTTTGAAATCACTGACGTGGGTTTCAATGCATCTCATTCTCACTGCCACCAGGCAACCAACCCCCCCACCCCACACACACACACATGTTCAGCAAACCTCCCCCTGTTCGCTCCAAGGTGAATAAACAATCTTGGAGCCCCGGGTGATCTTAAAGTGGCCCCGATAGACCCCAAGTATGACCTCCAAACCTGATTTTTTCCAATCCTTGGGCTTCTGGGCAAACAGACCCGCAGGAATCACATGCTAAAGGTTTCTACACCCCCACCTGTCTCTCAACCTCACCTTCCTCAGACACACCCAAGCAAGCAACAGCAGTAGGCGGAAGCTAGAATTTTGATTGTCTGGTGTTCCGTTTAGAGAGGGCGCGCCTTTATCTTTTCAAAGGAATGGCCGGGTGAGAAGCAGCAGCTCCTCCCTCCTAGAGAGTTTGCTGGCCAACGCCTGCCTCCCTATTCAGCCTGCACTTCCCTTCTCACCCAGCACTACCCTTGCCTTGGGCTTCAGGGAAGCTTCCCTCTCACACAATCCTCCCAGCTGGGCAAGTTCTGCACTGGTGGGGTGGAGAGGGGTAACATTCAATGCTGGTCTCTTGGGAGACCTTAAGTCTGGATGATGGCTGTTCATTGGTGTAACTATTTCTGGGTTCTAACATCATTTATCCCAGTGAATGGCTTGGGGTTTTTATCCCCCCCACCCCCGATGTTTATTAGGATTTAAACCAAGAATTTTGCTTGTGTGTTCAGTAGGAGCTCTACCACTGAGCACACCCAACCTAGCCTTCTGTCATTGGATCTTGACCTCAGATTCCTAGAGGTAGTTTTTAGTCTCCAATACCGGAGATGCCTAAACCAGGACAGTCAGGGCACCTTGACCTTCTTTGTTGCCAGTTTTCAGACCGACTAACAGGAAGTGTGACTAACCCTGAGCCTCTGTGCTGATAAGAAAGCAAAGTTCTTAGAGTGAGAGGGGGTCAGATTCCCCTCAACACAGATTCTGCAGATGAAACCGGGAAGGGTCGTGGGGCAGGGGGCTTCTGAGGAAAGACAGACACTGAACTCAGGGCTGGAAAGGCAAACAGCCCTGAGAGTCTGGAGCAGGAGCATGGCAGACCCCAAGAAGAATGTTCTAATTAAGAAGCCTACGCTAGAGCTAATCCTCTACAGTGACAGTGTTTAGGTTCAAGATGCCCATGAGGATATAAGCAGGGTCTCCTCGGGAGGACTGCTGAAATCCTGAGACATGTTGAATGCTAACAGCTAGCATTTGATGTGTGACAAGCTGAGAGAGCCAAGCAACTCCCTGTGGACGGACAACTGAGGCAGAGAAACCTGGTGGCAGAAGGGATGTTTTTCTTACCCAGTCAGAAAGATCTGAAATGCCTCCCTCATGTTCGCTGGAGCCTGTCTTGTTTAATTCTCCCAATAGCCCAATCTGGAAACTGTCACAAAAGTATAACCTTTAAAACAATTATAGGAATAATTCTTGTCCTTTGTTTAGCGGTGGGGGACAGGTAAGGGGACCACAAAAATAAACAAAAAGACAATCGAAGGCCTTTGCCTGCTACCTCCCCACTCTGCTCTCCTGTGTGTGCTGGGGTGGAGGAGGGGAGGGGACTCTTGTGGAGGAAAGACCTCTCTTGTGGGGTGCGTTATCACCCCAGGAGGGTCTGGATCATCTGGATCTGAGAGTTCTCATCTCTCTCAATGGGTTGGGTCTTTGTTTGTCTGTTTGTGGTCTGGTGGGGAAACCAAAGACATGGCTATCAGAGTCACCTTTTGTATTGGGGACCAGCTACCTGAAAGGGTCCCTCAGTAGCTCAGAGAGCCTGGATTGAAAGTTGAAGCTAAGAGGGGCTCTCCTGCAGTTTTATCTCCTTCTGAAAACAAATTCACACACAACTTCTTCTTCCCTTGGCCACCTGGACACTACCCTTTCTTGAAGTATAGAGGGGGGCCCCTTCGGGGTCTGAAACTGCTGTGAGGAGGTTCCCCAAAGCAAGGGCTGCGCCTCACAAATTCCTAGGGGGCACTCATGCATATTTCCTTTCAGTCCAGCAGGAAATCAAAGTGCAGGTGCTAAGAGAAAAACCAAACCACTGCGCTGAACAAAGAGACCTCTGGCTCAGGGGCTGACTCTCTACAATTCTCCCTTCGAGACCACATGTTAGGGATTGGGCCAAGCAGGGGGATGGGGGGCGATGTCATGTTCTTCCTTCTCAGCCTCTTCTTTCTTCTCTTCCCAGATGCAACCCCGCCCCCATCCCCCTGGCTCCAGGAAGTCCATTAATGAAATGCTGGCAAAATGGATGCTCCGTGAACTCCTAAGAACACGCAGGTTTTATCTAACAAGGAGAACCTGGAAGCCATTTATCCCAAGCCCTAGCTAGCTAGGTTACAGAGTTTTCCTTGAGTGTCTGAAACAAAGCTGGCCCAGATAGAAAGGCAGCTGGCACCGGAATAAGACCCAGTGATGATCCAGAGTGATCCAAGCACATTTAAATTTACAAGGGAAGTGAGTGGAAGGTGTATACTATTAACCCGCTTGCTTACCCCGCCGCCCTCACGGGAGAGACGATACCAGGCCCTTACCCCTCCATCCTCAGCAGAACCCATATGCAGCTGTGTTCTTTTCCCTCTGCACGGCAGGACGAGAAGATACCACATACCCCAGGACACAAGCGGAAGCCTAGAACATGTTTTGAAGAGTCATCATCTTCTGGCCATGGCATTTCACATCCACACTTGGGAGGCCGGCTCATGTCCATCCTGGATAGTGAACCGTGAGTCTTGAAGCCAGGCAGTAGCACCTGCTGGTTTGATTCTTTGTTTTCAGAGTGGCTTTGATTCTTTCCCGTGTTTTATATTTCCATATACATTTTAGAAACACTTAGAATGAGTCTACTGGTTTCTATACTTCAAAAAAAGAAAAGAAAAGAAAGGAAAGGAAAAGAAAAGAAATCCTCCCTGAATAGTAATTTAAATTATGCTGACTTGTAATTTAGGGAAAATGTTCTTTTTTGCTTTTGCTTTGAAGGAGGGTCTTGTTGTGTAGTTCAGGCTGGCCTCTAACTCACCACTCTCCCTACTTTTCCTCCTGAGTGCTGGGGTCACAGGTCTCTGTCTTCACACTCTGCCAACAAAGATGCTTTAACATGAAATTCGCCAAGCCATGCTGCTCCTTTTACTCTCAAGTGTGTGTCTATGTGTATGTGTTTGAGTGTGTGTCTGTCTGTGTGTGTTTGTGTCTGTGTGTATTTGTGTGTGTTTGTATGTGTCTGTGTGTGTATCTCTGTGTGTCTGTGTGTGTCTGTGTCTGTGTCAATGTGTGTGTATCTGTGTCTGTATATGTGTCAATGTGTGTATATCTCTGTGTGTGATTGTCTGTGTGTCTGTGTATGTTTGTCTGTGTCTGTGTGTGGTGTCAATGTGTGTGTATCTGTGCCTGTGTGTGTGTCAATGTGTGTGTATCTGTACCTGTGTGTGTGTCAATGTGTGTATATCTGTGTGTATATCTGTGTGTGTGTCTGTGTGTGTGATTGTGTCTGTGTGTGTCTGTCTGTCTGTGTCTGTGTGTCTGAATGTGTCTATGTGCCTGTGTGCCTGTGCGTGTCTGTATGTGTCTATGTGTCTGTGTGTCTGTGTGTGTTTGTATGTGTCTATGTGTCTGTGTGTCTGTCTGTGTGTGTTTGTGTGTCTGTGTGTCTGTGTATGTTTGTATGTGTCTGTGTTTCTGTCTGTGTGTGTTTGAGTATCTGTGTGTTTGTGTGTGTATGTCTGTGTGTGTATTTCTGTGTGTCTATGTGTGTTTGTCTGTGTCTGTGTGTGTGTCAGTGTGTGTGTATCTGTGTCCGTGTGTGTCATAATGTGTGTATCTGTGTGTGTGTCTGTGTGTATGTGATTATGTGTATGTCTGTTTGTGTGTCTGCGTGTCTATGTGTGTGTGTCTTTGTGTGTGTGTGTCTGTGTGTGTGATTGTATGTATCTATTCGTGTGCGTATGTGTATGTGAGTGTGTGCATGTGTGTGTCTGTGTGTCTGTGTGTGTGCATGTGTGTGTGTTTGTGCATGTGTGTCTGTGTGTTTGTGCATGTGTGTCTGTGTGTTTGTGCATGTGTGTCTGTGTGTGTCTCTGTGTGATTGTGTGATTGTGTATGTGATTGTGTGCCTGTGTGTGTGTGATTGTGTGTGTATCTGTGTGTGTGTCTGTGTGTGTCTGTGTGTGTGTCTGTGTGTGTGTCTGTGTGTGTGTGATTATATGTATGTGTGTGATCGTGTCAGTGTGTGTGATTGTGTATGTGATTGTGTGTGTGTTTGTGTGTGTGTGAGTGTGTGCATATGTGTGTGTGAGTGTGTGCATATGTGTATGTGAGTGTGTGCATGTATCTGTCTGTGTGTCTGTGAGTGAGTGTGTCCATGTGTGTCTGTGTGTTTGTGCATGTGTGTCTGTGTGTGTCTCTGTGTGTTTCTGTGTGTGTCTGTGTGTGTCTGTGTGTGTCTGTGTGTGTCTATGTGTGTGTCTGTGTGTGTGTCTTTGTGTGTCTGTGTGTGTGAATGTGTCTTTGTGTGTCTGTGTGTGTCTGTGTGTTCTGGGAATCGAACCTGGGTCCTCTGGAAGAGAGGTCAGTGTTCTTTCTTAACTGCTGAGCCATCTCTCCAGTCCCTATTTATTCCCCCACTCTTTTTTTAAAAACTAGATATATTTTATTGTACATGTATGATCATTTTTTCCTCTCTGAGTGAGTGAAGCACATGCGTGTTTCATGCTTGCAGAGGTCAGAAAGCATCAGAAGGCACCAAATCCAGTTCCAGTTCCAGTTCACTGGAACTGGACTCATCAGCATTTACGAAGCACGGTGTGCTGGTAGGAACCAAACCTAGGTCTTCTGGAAGAGCAGCAACTGCTCCCAACTGCAGAGCCATCTCTCTAGGCCCCTCTCTGCTCTCACCCTTGCCTTCTCTCCATGAGACTTTATAGCTTCACTGTGTTAACCTTTGACCAATGTTTCCCTGGGTGTTTCGTGGTTTTCATATTACTGTAGGTGGCACTTTTACTTCAACCTCTTTCTTTACATTCTGGTTGTTTGTAGCAAATACGTAGAAATACAAACGGCATTTTTGCATTGATCTTGCATCTCTCGGTTTTGCTAAACCCATTTGTGGGGTCTCCGTAGCTTCGTTATGTTAGATTTTCATGAGACTTTAGACAAGAATATAGTGGGCACAGAGTTTGTAATTATCCCTACTGTGCTTCTAACATCCAGAGATAATGAGCTTCCCTTCTCATGGCCAATATCAGTAAACCGTACCCTTCCTCTTCCTCCTCCTCCTCCCTCTTTTCCTCCCTTTCCTCCTCCTCCTCTCCTTCCTCCTCCCCACCACGCTCCCTTCCTGAGACTTATCCATTCAATTAGTGGACGTATTTCTCATGGTATGGGGACAGAATATTGAACCTCTGGTTTAAGGGCTTACAGTCTGCAACAAAGCTATACTCAGCTCTATTTGTACATTTTATTTTGAGACAAAGTCTCACTAAGTTGCCTTGAATTTACTGTGTAGTCCAGGCAGGCCTTGAACTTTCGATCCCACGGCCTCAGCCTCCGGAACAGCTAGGATCACAGGCCTAGCCGCCTGGCCCAACCTGACATCTTATTGATCTTTTACACTATCAGCTTTTGGTTTCATTGATTTTTCTCTGTCACGTTTGTTTTATGATTTGTGCCTTTCTGTTTTGATCTTGGTTATTTCCTCTTTTCTGCTGACTTTGAGTTAAATATTTTGTCCTTTTCCTGGCTTATCAGTTTGGAGGTGAGAGACAGGGACCTAAACTAAACATTTGACTCTTGCTCCAGAGGTGGACAGAGTTCTCAAATTCCGATATTTTGTATGATACGCTATTTATATGATTTATTTATAGTACAGGACACTTTCTGGCTGGCATGGTGTTACATGCCTGCAATGCTAGCACTAGGAAGGAGGCAGGAGGATTGCCACAACTTCAAAGCTAGGCAGGTCTATATAGACATACACTCTTTAAAAAAAAAAAAAGAAAAAAAAGAAAAAAAATCCAGTTTGCCTTCCCCCTTTATCCTTCCTATTCTTTGGGTTTAGGGTTATTTGGAAATTTAAACACAACACTTGCTTTGCCACCCAGACTATGGTCTATCTTTATAAATGTTTTGTATGCATTTAAAAGAAATGTCTTGTGTCCAGGTGGTTTGTTCCAAAAATGTCAGCTAGGTCCAGTTGGTGGCTTGGCCAGTCCAAGCCCCACATACCCTTGCTGGCATTCCGCCTACTTGTCCCATCAAGTAATGGGAATACAAGATATAAAAATGCCCACCTAGTGTGGCAGAGTCCACTCTTTCCCTGTGTAGTTCTTTGTGTATCTGGAAACTGTGCGGGGTCATTGTGCCCAATGGATTAATGACCCCGTTATCATTACAAAATGAACCCTTTAGTGTTGGGCTTCTCTCTGAAGCCCACTGGTCTGGCATTAATTCGGCCTTTATTTGCTGGGCCGGGAGATGCAGCCTAGCACCCCGCTTCTTGTTTGACAAGCATGCCACTGCGAAGCCACACCCACAGTCCTCAGCTTTCTTTTGGTCAGGGTTAGCAGCTTCAGTCTCTTCTCATCCTTTGTGTTTCCACGTCCTTGCAGGCAGCTTTGGGCCTCGATTGTCTGTTAATGGGGGGGTGGGGGTGGGAGAGGTTTTAGTTAGATTTAAGCCTACCTTCTACTTGGTTTCCTTTTCTCTCCCAGCTCTCCTTTCTCCTTTGTCTTCGGCCTTCCAGGCTAGTTGTTACTTTGTATCGGACAAGGTACTTTGTATCTCCCTCGTAGGTTTGTTAACCCTACTTCTTCACTTGGTTGCTTTGCTGTGGCTTTAAGAACTGTAGCACACGTGGTGAAGCACTTCACACAGAGCACAAAGACCTCAACCCAAGACACCGGGTCCCTCTACTATGGTCACAAATGTTAATTTTTGTGTGTTGTAAACTCTATACTACATCTGCAGTATTTTAAACTTCTAAGGACATCTAAAAACTTGGACTGGAGAGATGGACCAGTGATTAATAAGTTCATGATTATGACTCTCAGGACTCACATCGGGCAGTTCACAACTGCCCACAGCTCCAACTCTAAGGGGACCCCACATGTCTGGCCTCTACAAGCACCAGTACTCATGTGCATGTGCCTGCACACACACACACACACACACACACACACACACACACACACACATATATTTAAAATAATTCTTTGAGACAGAATCTCACTGTGTAGTCCTAGAACTTTCTATGTACACCACGACTGGAACTTAAGTCTACGTGACAGTGTGTTGGATTGAGGTTATAGCCATATTCTACCACACACAGCATATGATTTTTTTTTTAAAAAAAGGAATTTAAAGAATTTTTTTTCAAAAACAACAATAAAAAACCCCAGTCTTGAATATTTACCGACATAGCATGATGTTTGATGTCCCAATTTGACGGGTTTACTTGACATTTCCTGAGCTGTGGGTACACCCTTTCAGTTCCAGGATGTCTGTAAAAGGTTTTATTGCACCTTTGTTCTTGGGAGTTATTTTCAGAGAGGGTGGAATTTGAGGGTGACAGCTCTTTCCTTGAGGACACTTCAAAGATGCTGCTGCCATCCTCTTGTTTGTGCGTTGTTTCTAGCCAGAAATCTGCATTAATCCTTGACTTTGTTCTCTAAATCCCTGCCTTTCCCCACTGGCTGCCTTTAAGACTTTTCCCTCCTTGCCATGATTACTAGTTTAGACAAATTTGTGGGGTGTCTAGGTGTCATTTTTGGCTCCCTTGGTCTTCACTTGGGGTTCAGTGAGTCCTTCTGGTAGTGGGTGAATGTGACCATATACCAGTTATTATTTCTTAATACCTCTTCTAATCCTGCTCTCCCTTGTGCTTCAGGCTCCCGGGTCACCTCCATATTGAGATGCAGGGTCTCACCCAACAACTTCTCTGGTGCTACTTTGGGTCACACACACACACACACACACACACACACACACACACACACACACACAAGTGATTCATTTTAGTAGGTCCCTGCTCCTCCATGTCCTCTTCCCCTGCCCACGCCCAATCTGCCGATGGCCTCCTGCAATGTGCTGTTCACCTCAGTGGCCCTTGGAAGTTCAGTTTGTTTCCTTCTTCTCCTAATCTCCTGCATGGCCCCGTATCTTTTGAAACTCGGCGATATAATTGCAATCACCTTCTTTTCCACGTCTTCTGCTGCTTATTGGAAAGTCGGAGGAGTCCCAGGTCAGCTGTAATTAACGAGCCTCCTCATTGTGGGTGGCATTCCTAAACCTCTTTGAACCGTCTGGTAAACTTTTTAACTGGTTGCCAGACCTTGGAAATTTCACCCCGAGTGTGTGCCCCGTATCTCTGCATTCCTGTAAATATTCTCGAGCTCCGTTCAGGGGTGCAGTCGAGTTACCTGGGAATGGTTTCATCCTTCTGGGTCTGGTTTGTATCACATAAGAGGTGGGTTGGAAACACATTTAATCTCAAGCTAATTATTTCCCTCTGCTGGGGATAGAATTCACCTTCTGAGAATTCCATCCAGCACCCTGAGAGCCTGAGGCTTTCCAGACTGACGGGGGGATAACAGAAGTGATCCACAGCCCTAGTG